>NC_084624.1:28482702-28717702 GCF_033978795.1 Nerophis ophidion | reverse complement strand
ATGTACATATATATACACCTATATATATATACACATATATATACACGCCCACACACACACACACACACACACACACACACACTGGGGCAAAAAATTATTTAGTCAGCCACTGATTGTGCAAGTTCTCCCACTTAAAATGATGACAGATGTATGTAATTTTCATCTTAGGTACACTTCAACTGTGAGAGATAGAATGTGAAAAAAAAATCCAGGAATTCACATTATAGGAATTTAAAATAATTTATTTGTAAATTATGGTGGAAAATAAGTATTTGGTTACTTCGAACAAGGAAGATCTCTGGCTCTCACAGACCTGTAACTTCTTTAAGACGCTCTTCTGTCCTCCACTCGTTACCTGTATTAATGGCACTTGCTTGAACTCGTTATCTGTATAAAAGACACATGTCCAAAGCCTCAAACAGTCAGACTTCAAACTCCACTATGGCCAAGACCAAAGAGTTGTCGAAGGACACCAGGAAAAGAATTGTAGACCTGCACCAGACTGGGAAGAGTGAATCTACAATAGGCTAGCAGCTTGGTGTGAAAAAATCAACTGTGGGAGCAATTATCAGAAAATGCAAGACATACAAGACCACTGATAATCTCCCTCGATCTGGAGCTCCACGCAAGATCTCATCCCGTGGGGTCAAAATGATCATGAGAACGGTGAGCAAAAATCTCAGAACCACACGGGGGGACCTGGTGAATGACCTGCAGAGAGCTGGGACCAATGTAACAAAGGTTACCATCAGTAACACATTACGCTGACAGGGAATCAAATCCTGCAGTGCCCGATGTGTCCCCCTGCTTAAGCCAGTGCATGTCCAGGCCCGTCTGGAGTTTGCCAGAGAGCACATGGATGATACAGCAGAGGATTGGGAGAATGTCATGTGGTCAGATGAAACCAAAATAGAACTTTTTGGTATAAACTCAACTCGTCGTGTTTGGAGGAAGAAGAATACTGAGCTGCATCCCAAGAACACCACACCTACTGTGAAGCATGGGGGTGGAAACATCATGCTTTGGGGCTGTTTTTCTGCTAAGGGGACAGGACGATTGATCCGTGTTAAGGAAAGAATGAATGGGGCCATGTGTCGTGAGATTTTAAATCAAATCCTCCTTCCATTAGTGAGAGCTTTAAATTCTTTAAAATTCCTACAATGTGAATTCCTGGATTTTTCTTCCTCACATTCTGTCTCTCACTGTTTAAGTGTACCTTTGATGAAAATTACAGACCTCTGTCATCATTTTAAGTGGGAGAACTTGCACAATCGGTGGCTGACTAAGTACTTTTTACCCCACTATATATATATGTGTGTGTGTATATATATATATATATACATACATACATACATACATACATACACACACGTGTATATATACATATACACATATTACATGTATATATATATATATATATACACACACACGTACATACATGTGCATATATTGGGGCTGCGAATGTTTGGGTGTCCCACGATTCGATATCGATTCTTGGGGTCGCAATTGGATTATAAATCGATTTTTTCGATTCATCGCGATTCTCGATTAAGAAAACGATATTTCTCCAATTCAAAAGGATTCTGTATTCATTCAATACACAGGATTTCAGCAGGATCTACCCCAGTCTGCTAACATGCTAGCAGAGTAATAGATTTTTTTTTAAAAAGCTTCTATAATTGTAAAGGACAATGTTTTATCAATTGATTGCTATAATGTGAATTTGTTTTAACTAATAAACGAACCAAAGATATGACTCATTTTATCTTTGTGAAAATATTGGACACAGTGTGTTGTCAAGCTTATGTGATGCAATGCAAGTGTAAGCCACTGTGACACTATTGTTCTTTTTTTAAATTTTTATAAATGTCTAATGATAATGTCAATGAGGGAATTTTAATCACTGCTATGCTGAAATTATAACTAATATTGATACTGTTGTTGATAATTTTTGTTTCACTACTTTGGGTTTGTTCTGTGTCGTGTTTGTGTCTCCACTCAATTGCTCTGTTTATTGCAGTTCTGAGTGTTGCTGGGTCAGCTTTGGTTTTGGAATTGGATTGCATTGTTATGGTATTGTGTATATTTTTGTTGGATTGATAAAAAAAATTAAAAATAATTTAAAAATCGATTTTTTAAAAATGAGAATAGTTTCTGAATCGCACGTGAGAATCGTGAGTCAAATTCGAATCGATTTTTTCCCACATCCCTTATATATATATTTATATATATAAATACAGTATATGCATATATGCAAATACACATGCATATCTATATATATATATACACACATGCATTCATATATACATGCATAAATACTCACATTACATATATACCTACATATATACATATATATACATATACATACCTACATAAAAACAAACATACATATATACATAAATATATACATATGTATATGTGTAAATACAGTATACGTGTATATATATGAAAATTAACCTAAACACGTATATTTAAATATACATATATACATGAATGTACATATACATACATACTAGGGCTGCAACTAACGATTAATTTAATAATCGATTAACCTGTCGATTACTTCGATTAATAATCGGATAAAATAGACAAACTACATTTCTATCCTTTCCAATACTTTATTTAAAAAACAGCAAACTGGCACCATGTCCTTTTGACTTGCCAAATAAAATAAGGCAAGTGCAACAAAAATGTTTGTTTTTTTATAAAGTGTCCTGCTCAATAGCAATCATTTTGCTTAGGGGAATTTCAAACCTGGCTATTACCTATTCCAACCATTCTGCAATGTTGGATGCTGAATGTTTTTCCTCTAGTGGCGTGGTCGTAAGGCAGATTGACTTCATGTTCCATTCGTCTCCAATGTAGTGGCATATATGCCAAGGTAGGCTACACTTGTCCACACATCAGTAGTGAGAGCAATTTTGCCATCACGGATGCTGGCTTTTGAACTTTGCATTTATCCGGATGGTTATTTTCCTCTTTGTTCTGGAGGACACCACGTCCACAGTTTCCAAATATAATTTGAAATGTGGACTCGTCAAACCACAGAACACTTTTCCACTTTGCATCAGTCCATCTTAAAAGAGCTTGGGCCCAGCAAAACTGGCGGCGTTTCTGGGTGTTTTTGATAGATGGGTTTTGCTTTGCATAGTAGAGTTTTAACTTGCACTTACAGATGTAGCGACCAACTGTAGTTACTGACAGTGGTTTTATGAAGTGTTCCTGAGCCCATATGGTGATATCCTTTACACAATGATGTCAGTTTTTGATGCAGTACCGCCTGAGGGGTCAAAGGTCCGTAATATCGTCGCTTACATGCAGTGATTTCTCCAGATTCTCTGAACCTTTTGATGATTTTACAAAAAGTAAATGGTAAAATCCCTAAATTCCTTGCAATAGCTCGATGAGAAATGTCGTTCTGAAACTGTTCGACAATTTGCTTATAAAGTGGTGACACTCGCCCCATCCTTGTTTGTGAATTACTAAGCATTTCATGGAAGCTGCTTTTATAGCCAATCATGGCACCCACCTGTTCAAAATTAGCCTGCACACCTATAGGATGTTCCAAATAAGTGTTTGATGAGCATTCCTCAACGTTATCAGTATTTATTGCCACCTTTCCCAACTTCTTTGTCATGTGTTGCTGGCATCAAATTATAAAGTTAATGATTTGCAAAAAAAAATAATGTTTATCAGTTTGAACATCAAATATGTTGTCTTTGTAGCATATTCAACTGAATGTGGGTTGAAAATGATTTGCAAATCATTGTATTCCATTTATATTTACATCTAACACACTTTCCCAACTCATATGGAAACAGGGTTTGTGTATCTCTCTCTCTCTCTATATATATATATATATATATACACACATACATACACATACATACACACACACACACACACACACACACACGCACACGCACACGCACACATATCTATATATATACACATACATATAGGGCTGGACAATATATCGATACACGCGATATATCGCGGGTTTGTCTCGATATAGAAAATGACTATTATGATATTCGAGTATACGTTCTCACGCAGTTGTTTTTAGCTGCGGGCATTAAACTGCATTCGTCCCTCCCTCTTTTTGTCTCTCCTTCTCACAGGGACTTAACACAACCGCACCTTCTTACATACCTCACACATGCAATGTCACACGCCTTCCCCGAGCAGAGAGGTAGCAGCATGTGTAACGTTAGCTGTGATGCTAATCATCATACTGCTGTGATTAAATGTATCAAGTTTTAATTCAAGGCTAAGGCAAAATATCGAGATATATATTGTATATCGCAATAAGGCCTAAAAATAAAGATATTAAAAAAGGCCATATCGCCCAGTCCTTCACACACACACACACACACACACACACACACACACGCAGAAATATATATCTGCATGTGTATATATGTATGTATGTGTATATACTGTATGTGTATATATACACACAGACTTATTCGTCATTTATACACAGTGCAAAATGCAGTGCACAATAAAATCTACTTTCTTATAGGTCAGCTTTGCTAAATTGTGTATGAAATAAAATGCAATTGTACACTGTATTTTACATCAATAAATACTTCCATCCCAGATGAAGGCTTTGTTAGTATTGGAGAGAGTATTATGACACAGATAAAAAGATACAGGTACAACCATTAGTTTGCAGAAAGAGGATCAAAGTGAAGGACAATGTTTGTTTATGCTCACCATGCCGATGCATTTTTTCAAGATGCTCCAGATACTGACTTCATTTCGGGAGAACATGGGAGCCGGCAGGGATGTTCTATTGAAAGACAGAGGGGGACAAAAAACATATGTTACGTGTGTTTTGTGTTAATGTGTCCATCCAAAGCATAGAAACAAATACCATGGTATTCACTAAACTAATTAGAAACTATTTTTGTGAGAACATACACAATAACGAGAAGCGACCTAGTAACTCAAACAATGCAGAGTATTTAACCCTTGAGAGATTATATGGACACAACTAATTTGCACGTTTTGCATTTTTAAAATTTCCAAAGATAACATAGCTGCGCAATATTACATGACACCTGTAAGCTAATGAGCCAGTTGTTACACATTTGTATAACTGCATCAGAGCACGTTGAACGTTTTTGCATTCAAACCTGCTCACATTTGTGTAACAAAGAAATTGCTCACTGGCAGCCTCCTGCAAATGTCCTCATACGAGCGGTTTTACAGTTATATTTGTGCAGCAGGCAGATGGTGCCTACCCATATACAAGCCATTATTTTTGTTGAATAAACTGGCCGGGCGGTGAGGCATCTTTGGTTCCATCTGCACTTTTAGTCACTTCTGGCCCACTTCATGTTAGCTTCATTAAGCGGGCATCTTTTTGCAATTTTACAGTAGGTGACATCATTCACATGTAACTTAAGACATGCTAAATACTGTAAAAACAATTACTATAAGCAATTGGAGTGAAGCAACACAGCACGCATGTATTTCAATTTGCAAAACAACATTATGTATTTGTTTGATATGCACACACGCACAGTCAGTGTGTTCTCCGTTCTTGTTACGCCACAGTCCCTGCCAGAACATGCTAAATAATTAACTTGTACCAAAAAATAGAAGCGGAGTTGGAAATGAATGCTTGACCCCTCTTCTAGCAGCAAAGCATCCCGCCAGCACAGGTTGGTTTTAGAGAGTTGGACGGGACAGGAAAAACAAAACAGGTTTATTCTCTGGGAAGTGGGTGCTGGTACAAACAAAAACGCAGAAGAATGGAAAGATGGTAAACTGTAACGCCTTCTCTTCTTGCTATTTGAAGCACGCTACTTTGTTATCAGACAGTTATGCCCCCCAAAAAAACCCAACTTAAACTTAAATTACCTGATTTGAAAATATTTTTATAAACACAAGCAACCTTCACACAAACTAAGCATGACATAACTGCAGCATTACCCACCTGCGCTTGTTGGCGGCATTGTTCTGGTTGTCATGGTTATCCTCCCCTGACATTCCGGCAGCCCCCCTGAGACTGTTGAGAACGGGGGTGTCGCTCCCGTCGTCTTCTTCACAGGAGTTGCTGGCCACTGACAGGAAGCTGCTCACAGACAGCTCCGTCTCGGACTCTGCGGGAAAACAACGGGGGGCAGGTGATGGCAGATCATGCCAAAAATACACGGTTCTGGGCAAGGAGCAGCCTCATCGATTCACAACACAAACAAGCAACTCCAGTTCCTCTTTAACTACCTCCCCAATGCCTCTGCCTCCTCCCTGCTGCCATACCAAACCCCGCCTGAGCTTTGTGTTCCAATGAGGCTTCACTTCCTGCGACACAGTTTGCCCCACTCTCCTGCTCATCATTGCAATACTGGTACAGTACAAGCAGTATAATGTTTACATATCAGCTTTGTAAAAAACTATTATTTGACTAACAGCAGCGTTGTGAGATTACATCAGGATCCTCAGCAGCTAGACTCACATTTTTTGCACAACATTATATTCAACAGAAAGGCTGAGTAAGTGCTGAGCACAGTTTAAAGAGTCTCATGGGCAAAAAATGTCCGCGGTCAGCGCTCTTTATGAATAATGCAGACATTCCCGAGAGACTGTTGTAGTGCACAAACATCTTGGAGGAAGTACACACTATACATTCTGTATTTATATCAATGAAAAAAAAAAAAGTCTGAGCATAGGGTCAACATTCCGTAAACATTGATAATGTGGGTGGGCCCTCTTTTGTGTGAATAACTGCATGTAAAATGTCAATTCATGAATTACAAAATACTTCATATGAAATTTTACCACACGCGTATACCTAGCATCTTCACCGATTTGAATATAATGAAAAAATTACAGCTGTCAAGCAATTAAAAAATAGCAATTAATTATAATTATTAGTGATTCCCAAAGCCCAAAAATGTCTGTGGGCTATAGAGCGTTTTCATTTCGGGCTCCAGTACTCTGGAATGCCCTCCCGGTAAAAGTTTGAGATGCCACCTCAGTAGAAGCATTTAAGTCTCACCTTAAAACTCATTTGTATACTCTAGCCTTTAAATAGACTCCCTTTTTAGACCAGTTGATCTGCCGTTTCTTTTCTTTTTCTCCTATGTCCCACTCTCCCTTGTGGAGGGGGTCCGGTCCGATCCGGTGGCCATGTACTGCTCGCCTGTGTATCGGCTGGGGACATCTCTGCGCTGCTGATCCGCCTGCGCTTGGGATGTTTTCCTGCTGGCTCCGCTGTCAACGGGACTCTCGCTGCTGTGTTGGATCTGCTTTGGACTGGACTCTTGCGACTGTGTTGGATCCATTATGGATTGAACTTTCACAGTATCATGTTAGACCCGCTCGACATGCATTGTTTTCCTCCTCTCCAAGGTTCTCATAGTCATCAGTGTCACCGACGTCCCACTGGGTGTGAGTTTTCCTTGTCCTTATGTGGGCCTACCGAGGATGTCGTAGTGGTTTGTGCAGCCCTTTGAGACACTAGTAATTTAGGGCTATATAAGTAAACATTGATTGATTGATTATCTGTAATTACCGTAAATTCCGGACAATAACAGTGTTATCGTTGATATTTGTACATGTTATTGTGATGTAATGAAGGTAGCGTTGTTAACATTACGAATGTCTGTTAGTATTATTGCCTTACAGTGGCATTCTGTTTGTATTCTTTTAGTTTCACAAATTCCTCAGTAAATTCACCAAGAACTGTCACCATGGAATTTTTGAGTGTTTGGCTGATTAGAGAGCTAACTTCAGCAGCTGGTGGGTGCATGACGATGACTTTGGTTTAGTTTGATTTGCTGTTTTACTGCTGTGTCACAGACATCGTTTGGAAACAATTAAGGTATGTAAAATAAATATTTATACAATTGTTCTTTCTAAATAACTCATTTCACAATGTATATATCTGCGGTTTATAGTCCGGTACGGCTAATACCGTATTCATCGGACCATAGGGCGCACCGGATTATAAACCGCACTGCTGAGAAGCGAGTCTATTTTCATACAAAAGGCGCACCAGATTATAAGGTGCATTAAAGGGGTCATATTATGATTTTGTTTTTTTAATTGAAAAGACTTCCTTTCGGTCTACATAACATGTAAAGGTAGTTTTTTTGGTCAAAATGTTGCATAGATCATGTTTTATGGATTATCTTGAGGTTGTCTTCTGACCATTGCTTCAGGATGTGCCGTTTTGTGGGCGGTCTTATTTACGTGGCTTTGACAGCGTCTCCTGCCCGTCATCTTTGTTGTAGCGTGCAAGGACGGGAGTGCCAAAAGATGGAGCTAACTGTTTTAATGACATTTAGACTTTTTTTTAAATCAATAACGGAGCAGCATCTCCACATCTGTGGCCAACAAGTGCAACAACGGCGGAAATGTGTCCCCCGTGAAAATCCGTCCGACCGGAACCCTTTTAATAACTAAAAGGTCCGTGGGTGAATTATGAAAACCCACTGTACCGGTAGTTTTCGCTTCCATGGTGACATAAAAGTTACTTTATATTAGAAATAGCAACAGCGGAGGAGGAACGCCCCATGACAAGAAGACAGAAAATAAGAAAAAAATTGCCTGGGTCATGGCTAGATTTATGTTTTCATGGACACAAATTCTCCACACCTGCCCTTGTTTAGTAATTAGTGTTCCCACCAGGTGTTTTGGTTAATTGCACTCCTTTATATTTTTCACTCACCCAGCACAAGTTGTTGGGTCAATGCTCGCTCTTCGCGACATTTATGTTGGTTCTTCTTTTCCACATGCTTGTGTATTTTTCCTAGATTAAGACTTTCTCGCTGTCCGCCGCTGGAGACTATCTTGGTATTTTGGCTCCACACTTGACTAGTGTCTGAGTTTTTTTTATTTGTTGTCCTACCTGCACGCTGCTCCTGCTGGTTTCCTGCTTGTCTGTCTGCTTTCGAGAGAAAACAAATATCGCAGCAATGCATCCTGAATGTAAAAGATTATCAACTACAATGGCGGACGCTGATACAAGATCAGGAATTATGCATATCCCAGTTAAAGATCAGCAGGTGCCAGAATGTAAGAAAAGTTGATTTTGCATAATTTCGCGAAACAAAACGCCCAGTAATGTCTGCTAATAGGTGCCATTTTGCGGTCCTTATACACACACCATAGTAATACTCTATGTTGAAGCACAGTACTTCTGACTACGGTAGCCGTAATGCTCCGACAGTCCATCAAGCGGTGCGGCTTCATAGCTTACGAAAGTGGTACTAAAACATTGACGGATTTTTGAGCACGATGTGTAATTTTCTATATTTTCAATAGAACATCGCAAGTCGTGGTGTTCTTTATTGGTGTCCTCTTGCAGTCTACACGTCTTGTGTGTGATTGCCATCTACAGGTCACACTTATCATTACACCACATACCAAATAAAATATCTTCAAGGTCGGTGAGCACAACCAGAATTATTCCATACATTAGGCGCACTGGGTTATAAAGCGCACTGTCGATTTTTGAGAACATTTAATAATTTCAAGTGTGCCTTACAGTCTTTAAATACGGTGTATGGAATTAGTGTTTTTTTCTTCTAAAATTTAGTGGGTGCGCTCTATAATCCGGAAAAATACGGTAATTAATCTGCTTAATCTCTTTTTTTGTATATGTCTTAAACCTTATTTAGCAACTGAACATTAATTTATTTATTTACGAGTTTTGGTTTTATTATACGCTAAAATCAAGCCAACATTCAAATTTAAACTATACACACTTCTGATACGTCTTCAAGTATATTATGAATATTTTCCACTATTTGTTAAAATATATTTCATCCCATTTCCACTATTTAAAATCGCCAACGTCACTGGCCAAGTTTCATGACAAAGTGAGACGTATTTTTCACCGTGTCTACATGCTATCTTTGTGCTTAAGGTCTGTAGTGTTGTTACATCCAATAAATGTTCTCAGTAAAGCACAGGAAAAGAGCAAGGCAATGCACAGGCATACACAAATAAAAAACCTAATACGATAAATAGTATTGTAATAAATTAATCGTAATTAACGTGATAATTTGACACCCCGAAACAAAATTTCTGTAGCACACAACTTGAGTGCTCATTACAAAAAGGTGTCAGTACCTGGGATCAAATCCCAGCCGATGTAAGAGTTGGAAAGATTAGAGATGTTTTAACTTTCTATATAAAAAAAAAAAAAAAGCTCCACATGCATCCAACAAGGTTAGTTAAAAAAAAAAAAAAAAGGTAAAAAAAAAATTGTTGCACATAAAGTTAAAAAAAATTAAAAATCTGGGGGTATGGGGGCTAAAAATACAATTCTGCTCGGGCCCCAATTTAGCCCAGGACTGAGCATGATCATAACAGGCAATGCATGGACATATTAGAGCAGATATTTTGTCAGCTCATTAAAATGTGACAATTCATGATGGTCTATGGCTAAAAGGGTCTGCTGACCTGACAAAGCGTCATAGAATTCATCTTCAGTGAGTGTGCTGAGGGCAGACGACCTCCTGCTCTTGCACAGGGTCTGCTTGAGCTTGTGGTGCTCAGTCGCTATAGTCTGCAACGCCTCTGTAAGAGCCTTGTTCTTCTCCACTTCCTGCTCCAACTTCAGTGTCCAAACCTTCAGGTTTGGATGCAACAAATACACACATGCATTATTATTACAGACTTACCTCAATTTAAGAGTAATTTCAGGTACAAGCTGGCTCTCTGATTATTGTTATGCTTAAATTTTTTAGCATAATTTTAGTTACGAGTAGGTTGAAAAAGAAGTTACAATCTTCCCCACCGCTAGCTGGCGTTGCAAATGCAAGCTTGTATCTGCCTCAAAACATCTGGCCTTAATAGCGGAAGATATTCACCAGACCAAAGAAACAAAACGGGATTGACTGTGCAGCAAACCCATGAATCAGCTATGCAGTTAGCAACTCTAGAAGCAGCAGCCAGCTGCTGCGCCTATAGACAATATCCAAAGGGCGGACATCCATCCATGAAAATATGGAGAAGCAGCTTGAAGTAGATGCCGCATTTGTTCGGTCCCCAGGGTAAATGGACATTATTACATTGTTTCATAAATCTATTGTGCTGATTTTCAAACTATTTCTTGCTTAAAATTATTTATTGTTATTAATAGTGTATTAAAATTGCTGTTTATTGGATTAAATTGATTTAAAATAAGTGTAATGGACGGGGCTGATTTGAGATATATAGGTTTTGAGTTAGGAGCTTTGTCATCAAACAAAACGTGCTTGTAAATTGAGGTAATTTGTGTTAGTTTTGAAAATTTGTTTGAAGTCACTTATGTTTTGATTGGTATTGGTGCATTGTTCGTTTCAGTATCCGATATGGCTTTAATGACATCTTATTGTTGGGAACATGCCATCAGATATAGTTTTTGCAGATTAGAACAAAAACCTTGAACCCAGAGAAGTGTAGGTCGAGATTGAGTGTCCCTTTACTGCAACCTGAACCAAGCCCTCCAAAGACACAGCAGATCAGGGTTTCCTAATATCTTGGGTAGCTTTGCTACTTTCATTACTCATTACTGACAAAAATGCTCACTGGAACTTTTTTTACAAACTGGAAACCTACTGATTAGTTTTGTAAATATTGTAGATGACACAATGACCAAATTGGGATTCTAAAAAAAAGAGGAGCTTGTAAAAAAAAGCCTCTGTCAATAGGTCTGCAAAGTTATTGTGGAACTAATTCAAATTAAATGCCTTAGACAGGAGTGCTCAAAGTTGGCCTGCCAAACTTGAATAGCTTCCCAAAATTTAATACATATTCATACTGACCTCTTTCAAGCTCACACAATCACTGAGTTAAGGTCCACTAGGTCAACTCATCTACATCTAGAGAACATTATATATGGCGGTAGGGGGCTAAACCCTTCATTCAAGGTGCTACTGTACACTTAAAATAACACTTTCACTTCGGACCCCCTTGGCTTAAGGGAACCTTAGCAGCAGACAACACCCAGCCCCAAGTCCCTTGATCATGGGAACAATTTGCTTTCTCCTTATTCAACTCTCTTAGGATATGAATGGTGTATATCGGATAGCACACATTTCCAAGCGCTTGGCTCAGTAGTCTGTCCAGGAAGAGAACACTGTTTTGTAACACTCCGTGCCAGCTCTTTCGCTATCACCGCATTCCCTTTTGCCTGAGCACAAACTGAGCTATTTAAAATCCTGTTGATGCGTTGTGCCATTGCCGATGGGAATTGGGAGAGATGCTTGTCCTTGGCGAACACCCCCATGGGTAGAGATGTGAGATGAACTAAAATGTGTGCTCTAAGTTGATGCATGTGTCAATTTCTGTGACAGCTCCAGACACAAGCATATAGATGCAGTAGGCTGACCAAGAATATAGTCTTTAACCAAAATTGTATCAGGCCAAAGTTAAATATCTCTTTCAAAAACCTCAAATAAAGAGGCCAAAATATACAGTTCCCTATATCCTTTGGGTGAAAGATGACAGGCAGTGGTTTAGAACCCCATGAGGCGGCTATTTAAGTAGAGGTTAGACTTGTGATCACTCTGAGCTCCAGAGGTGTGAAGGGCAATCTGCTATTTTACAGTCTGAAGTGTGAGGAGTGGGGCAAAAATATACTGCATGTCTCCTGTCTCTGCAATGAACAACAAGCAATTTTTATGCATCATTATTAATATTACTGCTGCTATTCTCTTAATGTTACATTTTTAGTAACTCTAGTATTATTTATATTCCATTTTTACATATATTTTATCATATGCTTTATACTATTTTTTAGATGGCAATTTTAGTTAATCATTTCTGATCTGCCACCTTATCATGGTAAAGGAGTTTGCTGTGTTGTCCGGGGGCTTTTATGCCCCCTGGTAGGATCTCCCAAGACAAACAGGTCCTCGATGAGGGACCAGACAAAGAGCAGCTCAAAGATCTTTATGTAGAACAAAAAATGAGGACTCAAATTTCCCTCGCCCAAATGCTGGTCACCGGTGCACCCTATGGAACCAGACACTGTGTCCGAATGGGCCATTTTCCGTAAATCTGTTGTTGAGATGGACGATCAGAACAGTGGTCACGAGTTGGTTGGTTCCTATTGTGGCGGTAATTCTAGGGATGCAGTCAAGCTAAAAGAATCTTATCAGGTCCTTTTGGCTCATGGGACTCCAGAGGCAGCGGACAGGTACCGACAGGCCAAGCGGTGTGCTTTGTGGACTTGGAGAAGGCATTCGACCGTGTCTTTCTGGAAGTCCTGTGGGGAGGGCTTAGAAAGTATGGAGTATTGTGGCGGTCCACTCCCTGTATGATCGGTGTCAGAGCTCGGTTTCCATTGCCGGCAGTAAATCACACTTACGTGTATTCTCAGTGAGGGTTGGACTATGTCAAGGCTGAACTTGTCACTAATTTTGTTCATAACTCATAGGGGACTCAGGGCGTTGAGGGGATCGGGTTTGGTGGCAGCAGGATTAGGTCTCTGCTTTTTGCAGATTATGTGGTCTTGATGGCTTCATCTGGTCAGAAATTTCAGCTGTCACTGGATCGGTTGTGTGAAGGGACTGGGGTGAGAATTAGCACCTCCAACTTCGAGTCCATGGTTCCCGTCCAGAAAAGGGTGGGGTGCCGTACCTGGGTTGGGGAGGAGATCTTGCTTCAAGTGGAAGACTTCAAATACCTTGGAGTCTTTTTCAAGAGTGAGGGAAGAGGGGATCATGAGATCAACAGGTGCGGCATGTGCAGTAATGCAGGGTAGTGGCGGCTGTCTTTTAAAGATAGGGTGAGAAGGTCTGTCATTCGGAAGGAGCTCAAGGTAAAGCCGCTGCTCCTCCACAACAAGAGGAGCCAGATGAGGTGGTTCAAGCATCCTGTCAGGATGCCCCCCCAGAGGCCTCCCAAGCGATGTACTTTAGAACATGACCCAGGAAATGTTAGGGAGACTATGTCTCCCGTTTGTCGTGGGAACGCCTCAGGATCCCCCGGGAGGAGCTGAAAGTAGCTGCTGGGAAAAGGGGGTGAAGTTTGGGCTTCTCTACTTAGGCTGCTGCCACCGCAACCCGACCTTGGATAAGCGGAAGAAGATGGATGAATAGATAACTGTAGTCTTTCTACAGTAGGGATGCCCTCAAATATTAAATAAATGATAAATGGGTTGTACTTGTATAGCGCTTTTTCTACCTTCAAGGTACTCAAATTGCTTTGACACTACTTCCACATTTACCCATTCACACACACATTCACACACTGATGGAGGGAGCTGCCATGCAAGGCGCTAACCAGCACCCATCAGGAGCAAGGGTGAAGTGTCTTGCTCAGGACCCAACGGACGTGACGAAGTTGGTACTAGGTGGGGATTGAACCAGGGACCCTCTGGTTGCGCAAGGCCACTCTACCACTGCGCCACGCCGTCAAAACTGGCGTTTTGCCTGTGACATGCAATGTTTTGTTTGTGTTTTTGTCAATAGTGATGTGTGAGAATGCATGTGTATGTTTTCTTCTCTTGTATTATTTTTGTACGGCAATTTACTTTGCCACTTGCCTGTATACAAAAAGTGTGATGTAAATTAAGTTTGATTTGAAGTTCAATTGATAACTGTGTGAGTTTGCACGTACATTGCAGACATAGTCAATACATCAAAAACAGTTTTAGTCCTGATAAAATCACATTGCGTTTGGTAAATAATTATACTCGCATCTTATCCAACTCTTCCGGCGTTTTGAAAATCAGCACATACTCTGCATAAATATGACAACACGGTTAATGGAAAACGCTCTCTATTTTGCTCATTTAAGAGGCACAATCCTCTGAGCATGATCTTAGAAGATCAGCTTGGCATGTGCCATCAATTTTGCAGGTGTTATAATACATGCAAACCTTAAGTAGATCAGGCCCTTAGGGTTTCTCGTGCAGAAATGGAGAATTAAACTACCAGTGATCAAGCCATAAGTGTAGTCTCCTCACTAAAACACGCAAAGGATTGGACTCGTTCTGCGGATGTAGCTGATGTGGGTCAGACCAGGCGTTCTCGGCGACATCTTATTTGCGTATTTAAACCCTCAGAGGAATCAGACCTGTCCTCTTTGCACTGTAAATGCAGAGACATTCAAGTAAAACTGCAATAACACACCAATACTATTATTAAAGTATAACAGACGGCATGGCATCCAAAGAAGTTGCAGGATAATGGAATGGCAGAATTAGCGTTAATGCCATATGACAGCCAATCTCAGCATTGTGGAATATATAATCCACTTATGATATATAAAGTCGCGGCAGCTTAGCAAAAGAAAAGGGCTTGTGAAGACATTTTCCTTTGCGATTACATAATACAGTTTTTAATACAGAAATTTAGCGAGCATTACTCTGACATTATTCATGCCAGATGAAACACTTTATAACCTTCCTGTGATAACCAGGCCAGTTTACCCCTCTGACAGGAAAGCAGCTGCTGACAATTCATGCATTTATAATTTGGACGGGCAGTGCACACGTCCCTGCAAAAACATGCAGCTTTAGACATTCTTGTCGTGCTGTTGCCCATTTGAACATTATACTTCTCTAGAACACTGAGACAAGTTTTCACAGTGGATACATACACTATCTCAAACTTGAAAAAAGTTCTGCAACTTAATGTACATAGCATCCATCCATCCATTTCCTACCGCTTGTCACATAGCAGTTTGACCAAATACAACAAAGGCTAGTTTCATTAAAAATAGGAGACAGGCATTACTACAGGCAGTGCTAAATTCATTAGGGGAAGCTCAATTTCACACTTTGAATTAAGGACATTAAATCCAAAAAAAGATTAGCTCAAAGTTTTGCAGCAATTAAGACAAACTCTTTACAAAAGCACATCATCATACATTTAAACTAAAATGGGATTGACCAGAACTGGATTTGGCTGAAAAATAGAATATGTACCTGTGCAAATGCTGGTTGGGAGTGCCTCCTTTTCATTCACTCTTCTCAGCGTGCGACAGTGTGCGCACACACCTACGACTGAACACATGAATATACACTACACACACACACACACACACACACACACATCGTTCAGATCCTTCCTACTTAAAACACAGCTTATTCCCAGAGTAGGAGTGCGTTCATGTGTGCGAGTCTGCACTGATCCACAGGCTAAATGCAGACCTAAGCAGAAAAGGAGATCTTTCCCAATGATTACCCACACTGCACAACTGCTACAACTACCCTCCTTCCACCCTCCACAAGGGAACATCCCGGTCATTGGGACAAGTGGATCAGACCAAGTGTGTGTGCCACGTTCCACCCTGATTGCTGTATGAACAAGCTAATGCAAAGAGGAAGGGCTCAATGATTTTTATAACCAGTTAAAGTAAAACCTGTAATAACTCAACAGAAAAGCTGTGCAAGACTCAACTGATCCTATAGAGCTAATGGTTAAGGATGGGTATTACTTACATTTTAACAGATATTGGTACCAATTAGTACTTAGAAATGGTACTGGTTGTATGGCGCCCTAACCAATATTTTAAAAATGTTTTTAAAATATTGGCATGTTCAAGTCTGCAATAACATTTAAAAAGAGCGTCAGACTGTGCGCTTCTTCTTACTTGTACAGCCAGAATGCTGCTGCCCGAGTCCTGACTAGAACCAGCAAATGCAACCAAATTAGTGCAGTGCTTGGATTACTTAAATTTAAATTTTCGAACAGCTGTACTTGTGTGTGAATCCTTTCAAAGTACGTCTGTGACAAGTTAATCATATGAAACATCTCAGGCTCTGAGGACCTCAGGGAGTGGTCTCCTGCTGATGCCCAGAGTTTGGACTAAACATGGTGAGACCGTTTCAGTTTTATATTCCAACAATCTGGAAAAGTCTTCCAGAAGATGTGAAACGGGCCTTAATGTTGTTCAGATCCATGCTAAAAACATATATATATTTTTAAACAAAGTATTTTATATACACTTTGTATGTAATTGAATTAAGGATTATTCTTATGATTGTATTTGTATGCAAGATTGTATTCACCTAGTAATTCTATTCATGTGTAGAGCAGTTTGATTTGTCTTGCGTATGAGTTGTATTCTATAAAAAAAAATTGCCTTGCCTTACAATATCACCGCCAAGCACTTGTTGCAGGTTGGTGAGTCTGCATTCATTTAGCATGGAAATTGAGCACCGATATCTACTGCTTTTTTGTTCTAGTAACTACTGTTTACCTTGGCACCGGTGCTTCTATGGAACCGGGTTTTGGTAACCAATAACTCAATGCACGAATGAGTCAAAGTGAGGAAGGACTTGCTTTTTTGAACCTGCTAAGCTAACTGCAGTCATGTTAAAAACAACTTAATTTTTGGTTCCTATTGCCACAGCGGACACGGTCTGGAGTAGATTTACTCAACAGTAGCGGAGTTTGGGTAGCTCAACCAAAATAGCCAAATAATACTTGTTTTAACTGAGTATTTTCTATTTTTAACTGTTCAATTCAGACATGCTTCTATTGAATGAAAAAGTACTACAAAAATAGTGCATAAGTGACAGCGACCACACTGATTAGAGGTCTGCTTTGTAAATAAAGTACAAATATTTTGCTCGTCATATAAATACAATATACAGCATAGCTCAAAAAGCTCAACTAGCCTTTTTTTTTGGACAAAGTAGCACTCTTAGTGACAACAGTTGGAGAGCATTGGTCTAGGGAAAAGAAAAACGCAACAAAAAAGGCTAGAGTATTACCTCTTCTTGACAGGACAATAACTGAAGGCAGAGCTGGAGAGCAGCACTAGTTTCACTGGAAAGCTTGCTGGTGTCTTTTGCTTTCAGTAGAAGTGGTGCAGCCAATGCTGACAAAAGGGAAAAATATCAAAGAAGTTTAAATGTCTCATTCTTTAATTCACAGTTTCAAGATTCTGGACACTCACCACAATTCTCCTCATTCTTCACCATAGATAGGAAAACGGACACCTCACTCTCCAGTTTGTCCTGGCAAGCACTGGCGGCCTACAGCATGAGTACGAGGCGCAGATTGAGGACTAAACAGAATGGCCGGCGCTCCATCAGCCTATTAGTTTCAATCATACTTGCAGAGCTTGAGTTATGTTGATCGTTGTAATGCCGCGGTCTGTGACCGCATCTTCTATGAGTTCTTGCTGGGTGCAGTGGTGAGTGCTGTAAGAGGAATGTGCCTCAAAAGCATCCAACTATCTCTAGGATTAGAATTCGTTGTCACATTGACACTCATATTCTATCGGTGGATCAAAATGAGCCAACTTGACAAAAAAAGGAATGGTGGCTCACTTTTCGTATTGCTACAGAATCAATCTGTGAGGGCACCTTAAAACAGAGTGAAGAACCATCAGCACACCTGAGCATGAAGAAGCAATTATCCCATGGTTTAATCTGGAATAACAGAAATATATTTCATCATCAAAGAAAAAACTTGCACAGATCTGTAACAGGAGGGACACAAATGGATATGCACATACAGTACAGGCCAAAAGTTTGGACACACCTTCTCATTCAATGAGTTTTATTTTCATGACTATTTACATTGTGGATTGTCACTGACGGCATCAAAACTATAAATGAACACATGTGGAGTTATGTACTTAACAAAAAAAGGTAAAATAACTGAAAGCATGTTTAATATTCTAGTTTATTCAAAATAGTCACCCTTAGCTCTGATTACTCTTGGCATTCTCTCGATGAGCTTCAAGAGGTAGTCACCTGAAATGGTTTTCACTTCACAGGTGTCAGTTTTGAACAGTCATGAAAATAAAGAAAATGCATTTAACTGAGGAGGTGTGTGCAAACTTTTGGCCTGTACCGTATGTGTACTAGGAATACAGGAGGATATACGTAAGCTCCACTGCGTACCATGCAATAAGCTTGTGCTAAAGATTTGCAGCCCTGTTTTCTTACACCAGCCACTGACTCAGCCCTGGAAAGAAACACAATGAAGGTGCAATATGTTAATATAACTGTACAGTTTACCACTTACTGCAATCCAATTTTAGCATTCTAGTGTACGTTAATTGGAAACTTGTTCCACATACTATAGCAATCATTACACTCCCAGCATGCTTTATTACAGTAGGTACATTTTGCAACATCTAATCAGATACAACAGTTAAATTCAATAAACCAAAATAATAAACAACGCATTTGGAAAATTATCTCACTGTCTGTGGTACCAGGAGACAGTTCCGTCCTCAATTACCACCCAGTTGAGACGCCACCCAAGAAAGCGTGAACTCTGAGGCAGAAATATACATAGCAATGAATAAGATATATTTTTTCCTGTGAAATTGTATTATATAAAATGAATAGAAAAGTGTATCACCTTAATGAACCTTTGTACACTGCACACAATCAGTTTTATTTAGGCACATTATATAACATATCTTCCGCGGACTGAGCAGGAACATCGCTCTACATGCTGAGAGGTAAGAAACACACTTTGACATCTGGGTACCTTCCAGAGAGGGCCTTCAATCTTCTTCACCCGGCTGCTCCCATCCTTTGTTCGAAAGGGGAAAACAAACATTCGTCAGACGAGCAGACAGGCAAGCAGCATTGTTATTTGTAGTATTTTAACTGAGGACTCAGTGGGGCTAGTCAAAGTGTTGGTTTTGTCTGAACAAGGGAGCAGGTGTTGGTCACAAATGGTGTGAAAAAAGAAACAACGGCACCATTGGGTGCCAGAAGTTTAAATGTGCCAGAAATTACACACAAATGTCAATCACTGTTCAGTCACCTTTTCTTGATGTGCTTTTAGAACCCCCTTTAGATCATCATCACGTACCAAGTCCAACGATGTTTGCTCTGTGACAAAGCATAATATCATTGTACTTCAGGACTATAGCAAAATAAAACAATTATAAATTCAACCATGCATACAGTAAGTACCTTTGTTATTTCTGACAGCGGGGCAGGCGCCACATCTGAGCAGTTTTATTATGCACTGCTTGTGCCCTCTGTAGGCAGCACAGTGTAATGGTGTGTTTCCCACCGAATCCTTGCAGTGAACATCCACAGCCTCCTTTCCACTGAGCTAAGGGGGACATGAAGCATATTTATCACACTAAGTATTAGTCAGGGCACATTTCCTTAGTTACTGACCTGTGGCAAACATTCCCTTTAAAAAAAAGAATGTGAGAATATTAACAACGTAGTCGTGGTCAAAAGTTTACATACACTTGTAAAGGAACATAATGTCATGGCTGTCTTGAGTTTCCCATAATTTCTACAACTCTTATTTTTTGTGATAGAGTGATTGGAGAACATACTTGTTTGTCACAAAAAACATTCATGAAGTTTGGTTCTTTTATGAATTTATTATGGGTCTACTGAAAATGTGACCAAATCAGTTGGGTCAAAAGTATACATAGAGCAATGTTAATAAATGGTTACATGTCCCTTGGCAAGTTTCACTGCAATAAGGCGCTTTTGGTAGCCATCCACACGCTTCTGGTTGAATTTTTAACCACTCTTGAAAAAATTGCTGCAGTTCTGCTAAATTTGTTGGTGTTCTGACATGGACTTGTTTCTTCAGCATTGTCCCGTGTTCTCAATGGGGTTTAAGTCAGGACTTTGGGACAGCCATTCTAAAACCTTAATTCTAGCCTGATTTAGCCATTCCTTGACTACTTTTGACATGTTTGGGGGGTCATTGTTTTGTTGGAACACCCAACTGTGCCCAAGACCCAACCTCCGGGGTGATGATTTTAGGTTGTCCTGAAGAATTTGGAGGTAATCCTCCTTTTTCATTGTTTCCAATTTACTCTCTGTAAAGCACCAGTTCCGTTGGCAACAAAACAGGCCCAGAGCATAATATTACCACCACGCTTGACGATAGGATTGGTGTTACTGGGATTAAAAGTCTCAACCTCTCTCCTCCAAACATATTGCTGGGTATTGTGGCCAAACAGCTTAATTTTTGTTTCATCTGACCAAAGAACTTTCCTCCAGAAGATCTTATCGTTGTCCATGTTATGAGCAGCAAACTTTAGACAAGCCTTAAGGTGTCGCTTCTGGAGCAAGGGCTTCCTTCCTGCATGGTAGCCTCTCTGTCCATGGTGATTCAAAACACGCTTGACTGGACACTGACACCTGTGTTCCAACAGCTTCCAATTCATTGCAGACTTGCTTTTTGATGGTTCTCGTTTAACTCTTGATCATCCTGACAAATTTTCTCTCAGCAGCAAGTGACAGCTTGCGTTTTCTTCCTGATCGGGCAGTGACAAAACTGTGCCATGCACTTTATACTTACGAACAATTGTCTGCACAGTTGCTCCTCGGACCTTTAGTTGCTTTGAAATAGCTCCAAGTGACTTTCCTGACATGTTCAAGTCAATGATTAGCTTTTTCAGATGAGTGCTGAGTTTTTCTGACTTTCCTATTGTTGCGTTTGTAACCTAGACTGATGACTGAAACACATGAGCCCTATTTGAATGGGCTCAGAGAAGTCAACAGGAGTCGTCAATCATAATCATTCACATGAATTTAAGAGGCCATGCCATGAAGCTAATTTGATTAGATTGTAACTTTTCTACATCACCAAAATTTATAATGTATGTTGCTGTATGTATACTTTTGACCCAGCAGATTTGGACACATTTTCAGTAGACCCATAATAAATTCATTAAAGAACCTAACTTTATAAATGTTTTTTGGGAATCAGATGTGCTCCAATCACTCTGTCACAAAAAAATAGAGTTGTAGAAATTATTGGAAACTCAAGACAGCCATTACATTATGTCCTTCACAAGTGTATGTAAAGTTTTGACGAGGGGTGTAACGTTACACAAAAATTTCGGTTCAGTATGTACCTCGGTTTAGAGGTCACGGTTCAGTTCATTTTCGGTACAGTAAGAAAACAACAAAATATACATTTTTTGGTTATTTATTTACCAATTTTGTAAACAATGGCTTGATCCTTTTAACATTGGGAACACTATAATAATTCTGCCCACGTTAATTCACATTAAACTGCCTCAAGTTGTTGCTTCGATTAAATGACAACTTTTCTTCTACATATAAAAAGTGCAAGATTAAACAGTTTCAAGTCAACTCATCACGCTTAATTTATTACAGCATTGGGGAAGCCTGTAGTTGATTTTTATTATGTAAATGTTATATTTGTATCAACATGTGATAGCAGGGACCCTGCCATTCAAAATCAGGCTGCTACATTACTAATGATTAATGTAACTTGCTGAAAAAAATAGCACAATAGCAATAGGAGACTATTCATCCTGAACACCATGGAGTTCATGTAGGCTTTATGATGCACTTACATTATATACACTATCAGACAGAAACTCTTCATTTAATATAATGTCCTTTTTTGCTGCTCCAACACACCTCAATCAACACTGTCCATAACACACACACATACACACACGCACGCGCACCGCAAAATGAGCTAACGTTACGATAAAAGCTAACTAGCCTTCACCTATAACCAGGACTGCTAGTGAGCTGAGCTGCAGTTTGTTTCTAGAAGGTCAACGGGCTCATAGTGATGTTTAGAAAGTAGTTGACTTGGAAGTGTTTAGTATAATTTGGGGAGAATCCGTTGCTCCCCTGCTAAAGACCTATCTGCTCGACGCTGAAGCCCTGACGACATGCGCTCTGAATACGCACTGCTGATTGGCTTGTTACCGCTACGGTTGTAACCAATCAGATGGTTGTGTGGGAGAGACAATGCAGGGTGCTGTGTACAAACAGAGACAGAGGCAGAACGGAGTGGAGCAGTTTGTTAAGACTTTAGCATGGGCGGCTACTTCATATGTTCGTGTGGAACTCGTTCGGTACTCCTCCGCACCGAACCGGAACCCCCGTACCGAAACGGTTCAATACAAATACACGTACCGTTACACCCCTACTTTTGACCACGACTGTAAATTTCAAATGTATTGCTTTCATGAAGCTAAAGAAAGTAATAATTATATCTCTATACGACTGCATACTAATAAACATAATTACAATTACCTCTCTGAACATGTCAATCAAACTGATTATTCAGCAGCTCTTCGAGATCATGAGATTGTTTATGTGTACCTAATTTTGCGGCCAGTGATCCTCTACTGTCACCTAACGTAGAGTAATAACTAATTTCAAGTTCTTTACCTTATATTTCATGGAACAATCCACCATTCGCATCAGATGTTTGGCACTCTAGCTGCCAATATTATTTCTCAATTCAGTGAGTCTGACTCCATGATATTTGTTAACATCACTTCAAAGAGAAAAATATATATATTTCAGCTGCCTAATTGGACAGAATCAGTTTGACTCTGACCAGCTTGGACAGAACGGACACATCTCCCTCTCTGGCAGCCTCCAGAAGTCTCTCTTCTCGACGCCTCGCCTCTCTCCTCTCCGCAGCTGCAGTGTAATCAAACAACAGACATTTTAGAATTAGAACAAGTGTCTAAGAGAAAGTTATTTCACATGCTCTATGGTATAAGCATACCCTCCAGCATGGTAATGATTTCATCATCCTCTGTGACATCCTTTGGGATCTGTGCAGTTCCATTGATTATGCTGGCAAAGGCGTCATATCGCAGCAGCAACAAAACAATCTCCTGGGAAAGTGACAACATGGCAAAATAAAGTCCAAAATTACTCTTTCAAAACTTCCAAATTCAAACCACCGTCATGCAGAAAAAAAAAAAATCACCCATAACCTCAGTTTAGCATGCATAAATGGATAATTAAGATTTTTTTTTTTTATGAATAAGGTCCACCGGGTCCCACTCTGCTCCTACTGTACTCTATCCCACTCCTCTCTGAGTTGCTACCTTATCGTGGTAGAGGAGTTAGCAATGATCCTAGGAGCCATGTTGTCCGGGTTCTTCTATGACCCCTGGTAGGGTCTCCAAAGACAAACAGGTCCTACGTGAGGGATCAGACTAATAGAAGCTCGAAGACTTCTATGGAAATACAACAACCGAGACTCAGTTTTCCCTCGCCCGGTCACCCGAGCCCCCCGCTGGAGCCAGGCCCGTAGATAGGGAACGATGGTGAGCGCCTGGTGGCCGGGCCTGTCCCCATTGGGCCCGGCCAGGCACAGCCCGAAGAGGCAACATGGGTCCCCCCGCCAATGGGCTCATCACTCATGGGAGGGGCCATAGAGGTTGAGTGCAATTTGAGCTGGGCGGCAGCCGAAGGCAGGGCACTTGGGGGTCCGATCCTTGGCTCCATAAACTAGCTCTTGGTACGTGGAATGTCACCTCGCCAGGGGAGAAGGATCCTGAGCTAGCGCGCGAGGTGGAGAAGTCGGACTCACTTCGACGCACAGTACGGGCTCTGAAACCAGTTCTCTCGAGAGGATGGACAATCTTCCACACTGGCGTAGCACGCAGTGAGAGGCGTCGGGCTGGGGTAGCAATTCTTGTTGTCCACCGGCTCAAAGCCTGCACGTTGGAGTTCAACCCAGTGAAAAAGAGGGTAACTTCCCTCTGCCTTCGGGTGGGGGGACGGGTCTTGATTGGTGTTTGTGCTTACGCACCAAACAGCGGTTCAGAGTACCAACCCTGTTTGGATACACCGGAGGGAATACTGGAAAGTGCTCCCCCGGGTGATTCCCTTGCCCTACTGGGGGACTTCCAACGCTCATGTTGGCAAAGACAGTGACACCTGGAGAGGCGTGATTGGGAAGAATGGCCACCCAGATCTGAACCAGAGTTGTGTTTTAAGAATGGCCGCCTGGATCCAAACCCGAGTGGTGTTTTGTTATTGGACTTTTGTGCTCGTCACAGATTGAACATGGTGTTTGTTATGAACAAACATAAGGGTGTCCATATATGCACTTGGCACCAGGACACCATAGGCCGCAGTTCCATGATCAACTTTTTAGTTGTCTCATCGGATTTGCGGCCTCATGTTTTGGAAACTCGGGTGAAGAGAGGGGCGGAGCTTCCTACCGATCACCACCTGGTGGTGACTTGGTTGCGATGGTGGGGGAAGATGCCGGTCAGAGAGAGTTTTAATTCCCACCTCCGGAAGAACTCTGAACATGTCACGAGTGAGGTGCTGGACATTGAGTCAGAGTGGACCATGTTCCGCATCTCTATTGTCGAGGCGGCTGATTGGAGCTGTGGCCGCAAGGTAGTTGGTGCCTGCCGTGGCGGTAATCCAAGAACCTGCTGGTGTACGTCAAGCTGAACAAAGAGTCCTATCGGATTCTTTTGGCTCATAGGACTCCGGAGGCAGCGGACAGGTACCGACAGACGGAGCGGTGTGCGGCTTCAGCGGTCGCAACGGCAAAAAAACTTGGACATCGGAGGACTTCGGGGAATTCATGGAAAACGACTTCCAGACGGCTTCGAAGCCATGCTGGACCACAATCCGCCGCCCCGGGAAGAGGAAGCAGTGCACTGTCAATACTGTGTATGGTGAGGACGGTGTTCTGCTGACCTTGACTGCGGATGTTGTGGATCAGTGGAGTGAATACTTCAAAAACCTCCTTAATCACACCAACAAGTCTTTCAATGAAGAAGCAGTTTCTCGGGAATCTGTGGTGGTCAAACCTATTTCTGGGGCTGAGGTTGCTGAGGTAGTTAATAAGCTCCTCAGTGGCAAGGCCCCAGGGATGGATGAGACCCGCCCGGAGTTCCTTAAGGCTCTGGATACTGTGGGGATGTCTTGGTTGACATGCTCCGCAACATTGCGTGGACATCGCGGGCAGTACCTATGGATTGGCTGACCGGGATGGTGGTTCCTCTCTTTAAGGAGGAGAACCGGAGGGTGTGTTGCAACTATTGTGGGATCACACTCCTCAGCCTTCCCAGTAAGGTCTATTCAGGTGTACTGGAGAGGAGGCCACGCTGGATAGTCCAACCTTGGATTCAGGAATAACAGTGCGGTTTTCGACCTGGTCATGGAACTGTGGACCAGCTCTATACTCTCGGCAGGGTTCTTGAGGGCGCATGGGAGTTTGCTCAACCAGTCTACAAACCCCGTTTCCATATGAGTTGGGAAATTGTGTTAGATTGAAATATAAACGGAATACAATGATTTGCAAATCATTTTCAACTCATATTCAGTTGAATATGCTACAAAGAGAACATATTTGATGTTCAAACTGATAAACATTTTTTTTTTGCAAATAATCATTAACTTTAGAATTTGATGCCAGCAACACATGCCAAAGTAGTTGGGAAAGGGCATGTTCACCACTGTGTTACATCACCTTTTCTTTTAACAACACTCAATAAACGTTTGGGAACTGAGGAAACTAATTGTTGAAGCTTTGAAAGTGGAATTCTTTCACATTCTTGTTTGATGTAGAGCTTCAGTCGTTCAACAGTCCGGGGTCGTATTTTACGCTTCATAATGCGCCACACATTTTCGATGGGAGACAGGTCTGGACTGCAGGCGGGCAAGGAAAGTACCCGCACGTGTTGAATGTGGCTTGGCATTGTTTTGCTGAAATAAGCAGGGGCGTCCATGAAAAAGACAGCGCTTAGATGGCAGCATATGTTGTTCCAAAAACTGTGTACCTTTCAGCATTAATGGTGCCTTCACAGATGTGTAAGTTACCTATGCCTTGAGCAATAATGCACCCCCATACTATCACAAATGCTGGCTTTTGAAATTTTACGCTTCATAAACGCCACACATTTTCGATAGGAGACAGGTCTGGACTGTAGGCGGGCCAGGAAAGTACCCTTACTCTTGTACTACTAAACCACGCTGTTGTAACACGTGGCTTGGCATTGTCTTGCTGAAATAAGCAGCGGCGTCCATGATAACATTGCTTGAATGACAACATATGTTGTTCCAAAACCTGTATAGACCATTCAGCATTAATGGTGCCTTCACAGATGTGTAAGTTACCCATGCCTTGGGCAATAATGCACCCCCATACCATCACAGATGCTGGCTTTTGAACTTTGCGCCCATAACAATCCGGATGGTTATTTTCCTCTTTGTTCTGGAGGACACCACGTCCACAGTTTCCAAATATAATTTGAAATGTGGACTCGTCAGACCACCTTTCCACTTTGCATCAGTCCATCTTAGATGAACTCGGGCCCAGCGAAGCCAGCGGCGTTCCTTGCTGTTGTTGATAAATGGGTTTTGCATAGTAGAGTTTTAACTTGCACTTACAGATGGAGCAACAAACATTAGTTACTGACAGTGGTTTTATGAAGTGTTCCTGAGCCCATGTGGTGATATCCTTTACACACTGATGTCTGTTTTTGATGCAGTACCGCCTGAGGGATCAACGGTCCGTAATATCATCCCTTACGTGCAGGGATTTCTCCAGATTCTCTGAACCTTTTGATGATTTTACGGACCGTAGATGGTAAAATCCCTAAATTCCTTGCAATAGCTTGTTGAGAAAAGTTGTAAAACTGTTCGACAATTTGCTTACAAAGTGGTGACCCTCGCCCCATCCTTGTTTGTGAATTACTTAGCATTTCATGGAATCTGCTTTTATACCCAATCATGGCACCCACCTGTTCCCAATTAGCCTGCACACCTTAGGGATGTTCCAAATAAGTGTTTGATGAGCATTCTCCAACTTTATCAATATTTATTGCCACCTTTCCCAACTTTTTTGTCACGTGTTGCTGGCATCAAATTCTAAAGTTAAAGATTTTTTACACAAAAAAAATATTTATCAGTTTGAACAAATATGTTGTCTTTGTAGCATATTCAACTGAATATGGGTTGAAAATGATCTGCAAATCATTGTATTCCGTTTATATTTACATCTAACACATTTTCCCAACTCATATGGAAACTGGGTTTGGACATTTTCTTTGTGGACATGGAGAAGGCATTCAACCGCGTCCCTCTTGAAGTCTTGTGGAGAGTGCTCAGAGAGTATGGAGTATCGGGCTGTCTGATTGTGGCGGTCCGCTTCCTGTACGATCAGTGTCAGAGCTTGGTCCGCATCGCCAGCAGTAAGTCAGACACGTTTCCAGTGAGGGTCGGACTCCGCCAAGGCTGCCCTTTGTCACCGATTCTGTTCATAACTTTTATGGACAGAATTTCTAGGCGCAGTCAGGGCGTTGAGGGCATCCGGTTTGGTGGCTGCAGGATTAGGTCTCTGCTTTTTGCAGATGATGTGGTCCTGATGGCTTCATCCGGCCAGGATCTTCAGTTCTCACTGGATCGGTTTGCAGCAGAGTGTGAAGCGGCTTGGATGAGAATCAGCACCGCCAAATCAGAATCCATGGTTTTCGCCCGGAAAAGGGTGGAGTTCAAGTACCTCAGAGTCTTGTTCAAGAGTGAGGGAAGAGTGAATCGTGAGATCAACAGGCGGATCGGTGCGACGTCATCAGTAATGCGGATGCTGGATCGATCCGTTGTGGTGAAGAAGGAGCTGGACCGGAAGGCAAAACTCTCAATTTACCGGTCGATCTACGTTCCCATCCTCGCCTGTGGTCATGAGCTTTGAGTTATGACCAAAAGGACAAGATCACGGGTACAAGCTGCCAACATTTGTTTCCTCCACTTGGTGGCAGGGCTCTCCCTTAGAGATATGGTGAGAAGCTCTGCCACGGGGAGGAGCTCAAAGTAAAGCCGCTGCTCCTCCACATCGAAAGGAGCCAGATGAGGTGGTTCGGGCATCTGGTCAGGATGCCACCCGACCGCCTCCCTAGGGAGGTGTTTAGGACACATCAGACCGAAAGGGGGCCACGGAGAAGACCCAGGACACGTTGGGAAGACCATTGTTTCCCAGCTAGCCTTGTAACGCCACGGTATGCCCCGGGAAGAGCTGGACGAAGTGGCTGGGGAGTAGGAAGTCTGGGCTTCCCTGCTTAAGCTGCTGCCCCCGCGACCCGACCTCGGATAAGTGGAGGAAGATGGATGAATGGGAGGTCCCACCTTTGCATACCCCGTGACAGTTTAAATTTAGCAAGCGTGAATGGATTACTTTTTTGCAATTCAATTTTTCTCTGGGTTTTTTGCAACAAATTAGGTTTGGAATTCGCACCCTAGCATATTAGCTTCTTCTCTCTATATTAAATTGTAAATAATTTAATTTTTTGTCAAGTTAACTTAAACAGCTATCAATTCAGTACAGGGCACTAAAGGTGGGAATCTTTGAGGACCTCACCATTAATTTTAGATGGCGCGGCGAGGTTGATAGAGCAGACGTACCACCAACCTGAGGGTTCCGAGTTCGATCCCCGGCTTCCACAATCTTAGTCACGTCCATTGTGCCCTTGAGCACAATGGACGTGAGCACTTCACCTTTCCTCCTGATGGGTCGTGGTTAAGGCCTTGCATGGCAGCTCTCGCCATCAGTGTGTGAATGTGTGTGTCAATGTGGAAATAGTGTCAAAGCACTTAAAGTTAGTTAAGTTATAAGTCAAAATACCAATGATTGTCAGACACAAACTAGGTGTGGTGAAATGTGTCCTCTGCATTTGACCCATATCCTTGGTCACCCCCTGGGAGGTAAGGGGAGTAGTGGGCAGCAGAAGTGGGAATCATTTTTAGTGATTAAACCCCCATATACAACCCCTGATTCTGAGTGCCAAGCAGGGAGGTAATGGGTCCCATTTTTATAGTCTTTGGTATGACTCGGCCGCTGTTTGAACTCACAACGTACCAATCTCAGGGCGGAAACAAGGCCACTGAGTAGGCTTGAGTACCTTGAAGGTAGAAAAGTGCTACACAAGCATGACACTTCACCATTTAAATTTACTATACCACTCAGGGGCTACGATTCAATTATAAACTGGTTATTTTTACATCTTTAATTCTAATATTTTACATGATTATATTGCCAATATATTATGTTATTATTATACAATTTTAAACATATTACCATATTTTCTGGACTATGGGGCCCACTGCCGATGAGTGTGTCTAGTCAGGTCTTTTTTCACACAAAAGGTGAACCGGATTATAAGGCGCATTATAAGGGTCATATTATGATTTTTTAAATACATTTTAACACTTCTTTGTGGTGTACATAACATGTTATGGCGCCAGGCTAGATAATCCCTGCACACATAATTCTCTTAGAAGAATACACAACTCACATAATGTTTTTTCTGTTGTGACTGTGTCAGAGTTGGACAGTTGTTCTACTGAGGTGGCAAATTATGATGCGTTCAGTTTATCGCAGCACCAAACAAACAATCTGTAAATTCCCGTCATATCAATTCCTAGATATGGTCGTAATTATTTTAAGTGCACTACCTATAATAAACGCAACAATATTAATATTGCTAGTACGGATAATTTTGTCAAAAACTCCTCAAAAAAGCCCACTACCTATAATATAGGTTTTTTAAACATAAGATCATTGTCTCCCAAAACGTTATTAGTTAATGATATTATCAGAGACAACAATCTTAACGTCATCGGTCTCAGCGAAACCTGGCTTAAACCAAACGACTTTTTTGCGCTAAATGAGGCATGTCCTCCTAACTTTACACATGCGCATATTGCCCGTCCACTTAAAAGGGGTGGGGGGGTCGCACTAATATACAATGAAAACTTTAACCTTACCGCTAACCTAAATAATAAATATAAATCATTTGAGGGGCTTACTATGAGGTCTGTCACACCGCTGCCTCTATACCTGGCTGTTATCTACCGCCCTCCAGGGCCTTATCTGGACTTTATCAGTGAATTCTCAGTTTGTTGCTGATGTAGTGACGCACGCCAACAATATAATTACAATGTGGGACTTTAATATCCATATGAATACCCCATCGGACCCACTGTGCGTGGCGCTCCAGACTATAATTGATAGCTGTGGTCTTACACAAATAATAAATGAACCCAACCATAGCAACGGTAATACGATAGATCTAGTGCATGTCAGGGGTATCACCATTTCCAAAGTTATGATACTCCCGTATACTGTACTAAAGTACTGTCCGATCATAACTTTATAAAATGCAAAGTACTGACTCAGTGTCAACAAGCCAGTAATTATAATTATAATAATAATAATAATAATAACTGCTATAGCAGCCGCAACATTAATGCTGCCACAACAATGACTCTTGCTGGCCTACTGCCTTCGGTAATGGCATCATTCCCAAATGATGTGGGCTCTATTGATAACCTCAGTAACAACTTTAACGACGCCCTGCACGAAACCATTGATAGTATACAGTAGCACCGCTGAAGTTAAAAAGGGCCCATAAAAGGCGTACCCCATGGTTTACAGAAGAAACTAGAGCTCATACATTATCATGTAGAAAGCTGGAACGCAAATAGTGCGAAACTAAACTTGAGGTTTAATAACTTATAAACGCATGCTTACCTTAGCTAAAGCTAAATATTACTCAAATCTCATCTGCCTCAATAAAAACGATCCTAAATTTGTGTTTACTACAGTAACATCGCTAACCCAACAAGGGACTCCTCCCAGTAGCTCCACCCACTCGGCAGATGACTATGAACTTCTTCAATAAGAAAATTGAACTCACTAGAAAGGAGATTAAAGACAATGCCATCCAGCTACAACTGGGTTCTACTTACACAGATACGACTGTATATTCGACGGATATTGCCCTCCAAAATAGTCTCTCTCTTTTTGATTAAACAACAGAAGAATTGTTACGTGTAAATGGAATAAAACAACATGTTTATTTGAACCACTTCCTGGGAAACTTATCAAGGAGCTTTTTGTATTATTAGGTCCGTCAGTGCAAAATATTATAAACTTATCACTATCCTCTGGCACTGTTCCCCTATGAATCAAAAAAGCGGTTATTCATTCTCTCCTTAAGAGACCTAACCTCGATCCTGACCTCATGGTAAACCACCGACCGTTGTCTCACCTTCCCTTTATTTCGAAAATTTTCCAAAAATTGTTGTACAGCAGCTAAATGAACACTTAGTGTCTAACAATCACTGTCAAACCTTTCAATCCGGTTTCAGGGCAAATCACTCTACGGGGACAGCCCTTGCAAAAATGAATAATGATATATTGCCAACGATGGATTCTGATGCATCATCTATGTAGCTGCTCCTTGATCTTAGCGCTGCTTTCGATACAGTCGATCATAATATTTTATTAAAGCGTATCAAAACACGAATTGGTAAGTCAGACTTAGCCTTGTCTTGGTTTAACTCTTATCTTACTGATAGGATGCAGAGAGTCTCCCATAACAATGTGACATCGGACTATGTTAAGGTAACGTGTGGAGTTCCTCAGGGTTTTGTTCTTGGCCCTGCACTCTTCAGCATTTACATGCTGCCGCTAGGTGACATTATACGCAAATACGGTGTTAGCTTTCACTGTCATGCTGATGACAGCCAACTCTACATGTCCTTAAAGCTGACCAACACACCAGATTGTAGTCAGCTGGAGGCGTGTTTTAATAAAATTAAACAATGAATGTCCGCTAAATTTTTGCAAGTCAACACCAAGGAAACGGAAACTGATTATCGGTCCTGCTAGACACCGACATCTGTTTAATAATATCATTTTAACATTTGACAACGAAACAATTACACAAGGGGACTCTGTAAAGAATCTGGGTATTTTCTTGGACCCAACTCTCTTGTTTGAGTCACACATTAAAACAGCCTTCTTTCATCTCCATAATATCACATAAATTCGCTCCATTTTGTCCACTAGTGACGCTGAGATCATTATCCATGCGTTAGTTACGTCTCGCCTCGATTACTGTAACGTATTATTTTCGGCTGTCCCTATGTCTAGCATTAAACGATTACAGTTGGTTCAAAATGCGGCTGCTAGACTTTTGACAAGAACAAGAAAATTTTATCAGATTATGCCTATACTGGCTCACCTGCACTGGCTTCCTGTGCACTTAAGATGTGACTTTAAGGTTTTACTACTTACGTATAAAACAGTTCAGGGTCTAGTCGACTGTATTGTACCATAAGTCCCGGCAAGAAACCTGCATTTAAGAACTCCGGCTTATTAGTGATTCCTAGAGCCCAAAAAAAGTCTGCGGGCTATAGAGCGTTTTCTATTTGGGCTCAAGTACTCTGGAATGACCAACCGGTAACAGTTCGAGATGCTACCTCAGTAGAAGCATTTCCAAACCTCGTTTCCATATGAGTTGGGAAATTGTTTTAGATGAAAATATAAACGGAATACAATGATTTGCAAATCTTTTTCAACGAATATTCAGTTGAATGCACTACAAAGACAACATATTTGATGTTCAAACTCATAAACTTTATTTTTTGGGGAAAATAATAATTAACTTAGAATTTCATGGCGGCAACACATGCCAAAGTAGTTGGGAAAGGGCATGTTCACCACTGTGTTACATCACCTTTTCTTTTAACAACACTCAATAAACGTTTGGGAACTGAGGAAACTAATTGTTGAAGCTTTGAAAGTGGAATTCTTTCCCATTCTTGTTTGATGTAGAGCTTCAGTCGTTCAACAGTCCGGGGTCGTATTTTACGCTTCATAATGCGCCACACATTTTCGATGGGAGACAGGTCTGGACTGCAGGCGGGCAAGGAAAGTACCCGCACGTGTTGAATGTGGCTTGGCATTGTTTTGCTGAAATAAGCAGGGGCGTCCATGAAAAAGACAGCGCTTAGATGGCAGCATATGTTGTTCCAAAAACTGTGTACCTTTCAGCATTAATGGTGCCTTCACAGATGTGTAAGTTACCTGTGCCTTGAGCAATAATGCACCCCCATACTATCACAAATGCTGGCTTTTGAAATTTGCGTCGATGACAGTCTGGATAGTTAGCTTCCCCTTTGGTCCGGATGACACGATGTCGAATATTTCCAAAAACAATTAGAAATATGGACTCGTCAGACCACAGAACACTTTTCCACTTTGCATCAGTCCATCTTAGATGATCTCGAGCCCAAAAAAGCTGGCAGCGTTTCTGGATGTTGTTGATAAATGGCTTTCGCTTTGCATAGTAGAGCTTTAACTTGCACTTACAGATGTAGCGACAAAAAACTGTATTTAGTGACAATGGTTTTCTGAAGTGTTCCTGAGCCCATGTGGTGATATCCTTTAGAGATTGATGTCGGTTTTTGATACAGTGCTGTCTGAGGGATCGAAGGTCACGGTCATTCAATGTTGGTTTCCGGCCATGCCGCTTACGTGGAGTGATTTCTCCAGATTCTTTGAACCTTTTGATGATATTATGGACCGTGGATGTTGAAATCCCTAAATTTCTTGCAATTGCACTTTGAGAAACGTTGTTCTTAAACTGTTTGACTATTTGCTCACGCAGTTGTGGACAAAGGGGTGTACCTCACCCCATTCTATCTTGTGAAAGACAGAGCATTTTTTGGGAAGCTGTTTTTATACCCAATCATGGAACCCACCTGTTCCCAATTAGCCTGCACACCTGTGGGATGTTCCAAATAAGTGTTTGATGAGCATTTCTCAACTTAATCAGTATTTTTTGCCACCTTTCCCAACTTCTTTGTCACGTGTTGCTGGGATCAAATTCTAATGTTAATGATTATTTGCAACAAAAAAAAAAAATTTAATCAGTTTGAACATTAAATATGTTGTCTTTGAAGCATATTCAACCGAATATGGATGGAAAATTATTTGCAAATCATTGTGTTCCGTTTATATTTACATCTTACACAATTTCCCAACTCATGGAAACAGGGTTTGTAAGTACACAGTACAGGTAAAAAATGTGGACACCTTCTCATTCAATGCGTTTTCTTTATTTCCATGCCAATTTACATTGTAGATTGTCACTGAAGGCACCAAAACAAAACTATGAATGAACACATGTGGAGTTATGTACTTAACAAAAAAAAGGTGAAATAACTCTACAAATGTTCTAAATTTTAGTTTCTTCAAAAAAGCCACCTTTTGCAAGGATTACTGCTTTGCACTCTCTTGGTATTCTCTCGATTAGCTTCAAGCACACCTGTGAAGTGAAAACCATTTCCGGTGAGACTCCCTCTTGAAGCTCATCAAGAGAATGCAAAGTATGTGCAATGCAGCAATCAGAACAAAGGGTGGCTATTTTGAAGAAACTAGAATATACATTTTCTCAGCTATTTCACCTTTTTTTTTGTTAAGTCCATTACTCCATGTGTTCAATTATAGCATTGAAACCTTCAGTGGCAATCTACAAAGTAAATGGTCACAAAAATATAGAAAAGAGGTGTGTCCACATTTTTGGCCTGTACTGTATATTCGGACATCACGTAATATGGTCAAGGTAACAAAGAAGTAAAATGACAGCAGCAATGTCTTTTTGTTTACCTTTCTTCCTGTGTGGGATGCTTTATGTAGAGGTGTATCACCCATGTTGTCCTGCACATTCACATCAGCACCTGCCTGCAAATACACAGCGGTATCAAATATAATGAACCAAAAATATAAATAAAAAGGGAGGTTGACTCACCTTTAAAAATTCCTCCACAACAACCGTGTTTCCATGGTAACACGCCACGTGGAGAGGAGTCCATCCCGCGTAGTTTTTGGACTTTGCTTGGAGCCACACAAATGAACGTTGTTCGGTCACTTTACAAGCAAGCATCCGGGACGAGTTGTAATGATTTCAGAGTGTTCATCTTACATCGACAGTTTAGGTTGACAGAAGTGTTTTGTTCGACCCTCGACTGAAGAAGCCTACGGACAGAGGAGAGACTACCGTCTTTCGCCCATTCGAGGAGCTGCCGCTGCTCCTCCATGCCCCGCAGTTAGTGAGAGGACTGCAGGCGTCAAATAATTCAATTCAACCAACGGTTATACAAACGAAATAAAAAAACAGCAAGAGAACAAAAGGAGCACAAACTTTAAAAAAGAGGAGGGCGGGAGCCTCGTGAAGCGACATGCTCAGCAATTATTAGCAGGTGTGTGTTCGCAAACTAGCAATAGCAAACCACTGTACGAATAAAAATCACAACATTAGGACTCACAAGTGAAAGTAGTGAACAAATTCTATTGACGTCTTCCCCCTTTAAAGAGATTTTCTAAGTTTAGAGGAGGAAGCCAAACATAAACGCTGCAATCTGATGACAGCTGTTGGCAGCAGTCACGTGACACTCTGCAGGGGCGGACCCGCAGGGTTTGCGAGCCCGAAGAAAGGACCGGGGCGCCAATAACCACACAAATACATTACATTAATAAATATAGTACAATCAATATTTTGTTTGTGAACACATTTTTACATGCTTCACAATTCTAACATTTGGCAACCTTTGACTTTTCCTTTTTTTCTTTTGGCATATTTAACATGCAACATGTTTTTTTACATGCCATATAGCAGTGGTTCTCAAATGGGGTTACGTGTACCCCTGGGGGCACTTGAAGGTGTGCCAAGAGGTACGTGAGATTTTTTTTAAATATTCTAAAATCAGCAGCAATTCAAAAATCCTTTATAAATATATTTTTTGAAAAATACTTCAACAAAATATGAATGTAAGTTCATAAACTGTGAAAAGAAATGCAACAATGCAATATTCAGTGTTGACAGCTAGATTTTCTGCGGACATGTTCCATAAATACTGATGTTAAAGATTTCATTTTTTTGTGAAGAAATGTTTAGAATTAAGTTGATGAATCCAGATGGATCTCTGATACAATCCGCAAAGAGGGCACTTTAAGTTGATGATTGCTTCTATGTGTAGAAATCTTTATTTATAATCGAATCACTTGTTTATTTTTCAACGAGTTTTTAGTTATTTTTATATCTTTTTTTCCACATAGTTCAAGAAAGACCACTACAAATGAGCAATATTTTGCACTGAAACTGATGACATAATGCTGTATTTTACTTATTTATCTCTTTCTTTCAATCAAAAATGCTTTGCTCTGATTAGGGGGTTACTTGAATTAAAGAAATATTCACAGGGGGGGAGGGGGACATCACTGAAAAAAGGTTGAGAACCACTGCCATATAGTATTATCATGTGTCCCTAAAGCAGGGGTAGGGAACCTATGGCTCTCAAGCCAAATGTGGCTCTTTTGATGACTGCATCTGGCTCTCATTCTTAGCTGACATTGCTTAACATGAAAAGTAATGAATAATTACGCTGGTAATCACAGTGTTAAAAATAATGTTCAAAATGTAATAATAATAATAATAATAATGTATTAGATTTATATCGCGCTTTTCTATTGTTAGATACTCAAAGCGCTCACAGAGAAGTGGAAATCCATCATTCATTCACACCTGGTGGTGGTAAGCTACATCAGTAGCCACAGCTGCCCTCGGGTAGACTGACGGAAGCGTGGCTGCCAGTTTGCGCCTACGGCCCCTCCGACCACCAGCCATTATCCATTCATCATTCTTTCACCAGTGTGAGCGGCACCGGGGGCAAGGGTGAAGTGTCCTGCCCAAGGACACAACTGCAGTGATTTGGATGTCAATAGGTGGGAAGCGAACATGCAAGCCTGCAATGCCATGCCGCCCCAAAATGTAAAACATTCTCAGCCATTTTAATTTATCCATCCTGTTTAAGAAGTCGCATTATTCGTAAGAAGTATTTTATTTATTGTTGGTTAATTTCAGAAAAGCAAGGTTATTAAAAAGAATAAGAGACTTATTATACGCTAAAAATGTTGGTCTTACTTAAAAATGCACACATTTAGTTGTATTCGGTGTTAAAAAAAATATATTATATGGCTCTCACAGAAATACATTTTAAAATATTTGGCTTTCATGGCTCTCTCAGCCAAAAAGGTTCCCGACCCCTGCCCTAAAGCCTATTTACTAGCACCAAATGTAATAAAACTAAATCCCCCTCACCGGTTTGAGCCACTTTTGAGAGAAGTGCTCTGACCTGCCCCTAGTGTCATGTGCTGCAGGGGTACTTTTTCACCTCAGTGCCCAACTTTTCCACCATAGACACCAAATGAGTGATCTTACTCTTTGATTTTAATCATATTCAATAATTATATCCAACCTACTTACAGTTTAACACAGGGGTCAGCAACCCGCGGCTCTTTAGCACCACCCTAGTGGCTTCCTGGACCCTTTCAGAGATGTGTAAAATGGAAAAAGATGAAGGACATTTTTTTTTTTTTTTAATATATTTTCTGTGGTAGAACAAACATGACAAAAAACTTCCTAATTGTTGGAAATCCTACTGTTTATGTTATACGTGCTTCACTGATGATTTGGCGAGTGAGTATTTTGTCCTACTAATTTCAGCTATCCTTGAACTCACCGTAGCTTGTATAACTTTCTCAGATGCTGCCACAGAAAGACGTGTTTCATGCCACTCCTTCTTTGTCTCATTTTGCCCACCAAAAGGTCAGCTTTATTGATGTTATTGATTTGCTGCAGTGCTTATCAGGCATATTTGAACAATGCATGACTGCAAGCTTGATGCTAACATAATGATGCTATGTACATATTGCATCATTGTGCCTCATTTGTAGGTATATTTGAGCCCATTTAATTTCCTTTACTTATGTCCTCTGTGTATTTAATTCGTCTCATGACACATTATCTGTATCTAATATTGGCTGTATTTCTGGGTTGTTTGTGTGCCATGTTGTTCCAGACCACAGCAAACGTTACCTAGCTCGCAAAGATTGTGATAAATCCAGTAGAAGACAGCCTGCCATTTCCTTTAACTTGGACTCACACATCTATACCTCTGACCATTCTGTGCCAGTAATTTCCAGAACTTATTTCATCCTGCGAGAAGCCTCCATTTTATTAATGATTTCCAATGTTGCCAAAATGTGTAGAATAAAAATGTAAATACAACATTTCTGTCAGCAAAGATTTGCGTCAGCCTGTGATAGTAGGCTAATATAGACACTTACATCACGTGTTGCCTTCAGGCTTTTAATTTTTTGCGGCTCCAGACAGATTTTTTTTTTTTAATTTTTGGTCCAATATGGCTTTCAACATTTTAGGTGCCAACCCCTGGTTTAACAGGATACACCTTGTCAAATTATATGAATCAATCACAACTGGTATTATTGAAGGGGAACTGCATTTTGGTGGGATTTTTTCCTATCCACATTCATGAGAGACAAAAACACACACAGATGATGAAAAACGCTTGGAAGATGCGGTTAAAGGCCTACTGAAACTAGATTTTCTTATTTAAACGGGTATAGCAGGTCCATTCTATGTGTCATACTTGATCATTTCGCGATATTGCCATATTTTTGCTGAAAGGACTTAGTAGAGAACATCGACGATAAAGTTCGCAACTTTTGGTCGCTAATAAAAAAGCCTTGCCTGTACCGGAAGTAGCAGACGATGTGTGCGTGACGTCACGGGTTGCGGAGCTCCTCACATCCTCACATTGTTTATAATCATAGCCACCAGCAGCAAGAGCGATTTGGACTGAGAAAGCAACGATTTCCCCATTAATTTGAGCAAGGATGAAAGATTCGTGGATGAGGAAAGTGAAAGTGAAGGAATAGAAGAAAAAAAAATACTTTACAGTGGGAGCGATTCAGATATTAGACAAATTTACTAGGATAATTCTGGAAAATCCCTTATCCGCTTATTGTGTTACTAGTGTTTTAGTGAGATTATAAAGTCATACCTGAAAGTCGGAGGGGTGTGGTGACCGCTAGTGTCTCTGATGGAAGTCATGGAAGAGCCAGGAAGGTCGCAGCTGCCTCTATGACAGCTGCAGGAGGACGCACGCTCCGCTCATTTCTCTGGTAAGAGCCGACTTATTACCACAATGTTCTCACCGAAATCTGCCGGTTGACATGTGGTTCTATATTAAAGCTTCACAAAAAACAAAGAACCGTGTTTCGGTTGCTAAAGGCAGCTGCAATCCACCGCTTTCCACCAACAGCATTGTTCTTTATAGTCTCCATTGAGTTGATTGAAAAAATTGCAAAAGATTCAGCAACACAGATGTTCAGAATACTGTGTATTATGCGATTAAATCAGACGACTTTTAGCTGTGAGTGGTGCTGGGATAAAATGTCCGCTCCAACCAATAATGTCACAAGCACGCGTCAACATAAGCGTTTTAAACAGGACACTTCGTGGGAAATTCAAAATTGCAATTTGGTAAACTAAATAGAACAAAAATAGAAATATTATTGGCATGTGTTGCAATGTTAATATTTCATCAATGATATATAAACTATCAGACTGCGTGGTCGGTAGTAGTGGGTTTCAGTAGGCCTTTAATGGGAGTCAGCGTTGTAGCCTTCAAAGACCTCTAAAACAACTTCAAAAGCCTCCATCAAAGTTTTATATACACATTGCAAGTCTATATAAAATTCAATAACAGACACGTTCATAACAATATGTAATATGTACAAAATTTGCCGTATTTTGATCATTTTAATCGATTCCGGAACTAATTCTTCTGCGCATTTATTTCCGTTTCCATGGCAGCGCACGTCTGACTTCTGGCAGCAACCGCTTCCGGATACAAACACGCGAGTGTGTTGTAATCATGGCAGATTCGGTAACAAACAACAAAGATGGCTATTTTTGGATAAATGAGGATTCACAACCTTATATTTTTGAATATGAATGTATGGAGGATGAACTACTGTTTGTAGAAGCGAGTACGAAACAAGAGCGAGACGTTGGAGCAGACGGAAGTGAGGTGAAAGTGATTCGAAGCTGCAAAATGTGGAACTTAAAGCCAAGCTATTTCGACATAAATGGAGTGCTTACCTAACCTGACTCTCGCCAGATCCTTGTAGTTCGCTGAGCTCCACACAAGGATCTGGGTTCGAAGGCAATGTAAACTCCTTCAAGAGAGCAAAAAATAATGAACCAATCAGGATCGCCAGGTGGGATTTCATAGATGTGACGTAGCGCCGAAGCGACTGTTTGATTCAAACAACAATGGCGGCATGCAGCGAGGAGTAGTGTGCTGACATATTTTCTTTGCAAAAACGACATCAATCGTCTACTGACATTGCTGCGTTGTTTCAGTAAAAGTTGTCTAACTTATTGCCCTGTCGTTATCCAATATGTCAGCTGTTCTGTTTTGGATTTCCCAGTATCGCTCTTATCAGCATCATGGGTTGATTTCGATGTGAGTGGTTGAAGTAGTATGTCATTCAAGATAAGTGGTTTATCCACTCATATACAATGATTTTTTTTTTACAAAGCCCCACCTAAGCGGTAGAAGATGGATGGATGGAAAGCCCCACCTTCTGAAATACATCTACTATTTAGAAGTCCCAGATCCTTGTGTGGAGCTCTGCGATCTATAAGGATCTGGTGAGAGTCAGGTTAGTACTTACCCATAATAAACCTGAAAATACGTCCCTGACCAGCTGGACCAAACATTGAATGAATCAAACTTTATATTGATCAAGATACATGCAGGACATAACCGTACACTACAGTAGATACACTGTCTGATTAGCTGTGTACAAACAAAACATGAAATGTGGGCTAATACTATACAGATACTGTAATATGATTGTTCATGTTTTTCAGTCAGTACAGATTGGTGTCTAATCGCATTATGTTGTGTATTAAAAACTCAAACGCATTTTGTGCTGACATAGAAGCTAACTTATCTCTTGCAGTAGTGAGCTTCTACGGCTAATACCGTAGCACGCCGATGTGTTACTACGGTAGAAAAATAGTTCCTCAAAGTTTGCTCTTACAATAACAATGTCGCCATAGTTTGGTTATTACATAGGTTACAGAATGTAAATTAAGTATTGGGGACGGTTTTTAAAAGCATTTTTGAAGTGATTTAGTGTTAGAATTGATTGCACCCATTAGCTGCATTGCTAGCCACCAAGAACAAGCCAATTTTATGTTAGAAAGCGAAAAAAAAAACCTAAAACCTTTTGTCTTCTTGCTTCTTATAAGGATTGTGAACGATAGACAAAAATAATTTTAAAAAAATTGCCGATTGTAGCTGAGATAGGCGCCAGCGCCCCCCGTGACCCCAAAAGGGAATAAGCGGTAGAAAATGGATGGATGGATGCAGTTACCCCTTTAGGGCTTCAATCAGGCTGATTACAAAATAAACACTAATCAAATATACTGCAAAAGAAGGGACTCATAAAAACTACATTTCCATACTACTACGCAATACTAAAACAAATAATTTTTTATGATGATAATAATATATATGTTTCTTAATAAAATGTCAATATAACGTAAGTGCAAATGAAATAGAGTTTCACCACTTTAGTTATATTTTTTGCCCATAAGATAAAAAGGGCAACACATAAAACTTTAGGGACAGGCTTCTGTTTGTTTGAAAATGTCTTTACTGCCACAAGTGGTGGAAAAGTGTAATACAACCGAGTACCACTGCAGCCCATACTGTCCACAGCTGAGATAAATATATTTTTTGTCGGCCTTCTAGGGGGCAGAAACACTGACATATTGTATACACCCACCACTTTATGCATGACATATGTGCTTCGCTACACATCCTAATTTAAAGCCTGGAGCGTTGCAAATTGTGCATAATTCAGTTATAAATGTGGGGGCTAATCTGCTAAAGGTTTGGGTGTATTAAAACTTGGCAGAGTACGCAAAACGGATCCACTAAGCTTGAGCGCAAAGGATTGAGTTTCTCAAATGAGCAAAACAAAGAACTAAAAACAGAGTGCACTCCATGTAATGTGTCTGTCTTCATATATGTAGTAGATACGCTGATTATTTGAACCCCCACAATATTGTGAGGAGAAGATGCAAATATAATCATTTAGCACTCTCAGATTTATCAAGACTCAAACTGTCTATATCAGTCCTATTCTAATGGCGGGCGGCAGGCCACATCCAGCCCACTAACGCTTTTCATTTGGTCTGCAGAACAACACCCAAATAGGCATGATGAATATTCAAACTAGACTTGCTCATGCATACAGTACTCCTGCCACTCCACATGTGGCAACAGCAAGGCATATGTCTCACAATGAAGCAGCAGTGGGTTGAGTGTTTACCTCATAATTAACTAAACAGTCTCAAAGGACCTGTGAGGCACTCTCTGACGAAACATTCAAATTTCAGTATTCGGCCCCTCAGCTCTTTGGCGATTGAAAATGTGGCTCTCTTCATTATGTAGTTGAAAAGCCCTGGTCTATATTTAACACTCTGGCACTCATCGAGGGTGGACGCTCCCCTTTCGTCTCCCTTTTCTCTCCTGCTTGCTTCTTTGTTTTGTCTTGTCTTAATTTTCTTGTTGCCTCTTTTTGCACTGCTCTCCAAATCTAAACAGTGGAACTATTTAACTGGCCTCAACCAAACTGACAAGAGCTTGGGTTTGGGGGAACCTACTGTCGTGACGAAGCGGTATTGCTGGACACACGACGGACTCTTGGGAAAAGAAGGAGTGCCACGTGCCTGGCGACCCATTTCTATCGAAGACGTGAAGATATCCACCTATTCGGAATTATGACAACAGGACATCTACTGATTGGAGTAAGCGTTGCTCTGGTTTGTCGACAAATTGGAAGTCGCTGGCAGTCTTCAAAGTACCCCAAAGCTGCCACAAATGATTGGAAGATGCGGGAAGAACTGTGGATTACATCGGACTGTCTACCCCGCAGTTTTTGAGGACCAGTCATAGACAATTTTAGAGTGAAAAGCAAATTTTATTTTCACTTGCATACGAATCTTTTTAACTTGGATTGTTTCCCTGGCTTCGAGACTCTCCCGAAGATCACTGCAAGCGAAGACACAACAAACTCCCTTTTTTGTCTCTCATGGACACACACCTGTTGTTGTGAACTTTGGACTAGCGACGGCAAATACATCAAGGCCGCGGAACAGAGACACACTACGGGCTTATACACACACAGACAGACATCCACAAAAAATATACGCCACACATACACCCCCCCGTCTCCCAATCCAACGCCCTCGACGCAAATCCCGTAGGGGTGATGAATGGATGGTCAGCGCCTGAGAGCTGCGACCTACCACCATGACCTTGAACTACCTTCCCTCTGTTGCTAGATATCTCGAGATCTATGTTGTAATATGTATATGTGCTTTGCTATGGAGTTTTTTTTTCTCACTCTGAACTGGGCCCCCTTAGGAGCCCAGTCTGGATTGTATATTTTTACTCATCCTTACCCAGCGTTTACCTTTTTCCCATCTTTTACGGAGCGCCTTATGGCTACCCATCAGCGTTCTTGTTCTGGAACCCTGTACACTGTTCGTTTGTCTAATCTTGAACAGGTTTGTGCTGAAAACAAAGTTTCGTTGTACTAGTTGCAATGACAATAAAGACCTACCGACCTAACACGTCTAAAATATTTGTGCGAACCGGAATAATTACAAAATGACTGCAAAAATTGAGGCAATTGTGCTGCAAAGACAGACGATAAATAAAGAAAAAGAGAGAATATTCCGTTTGTGTCAACATATTTAGACTGTCAAAAATAGAAATATTAGACTTACTGTCTAGCCAGCAATATCATTTTATAATTTTATAGCTGCTGGATGACTTAAGGGCCTGATTAAAACAAACTCAATTGATTTGTTTTGGTGTCTGCTGTTTGTTTATTCAAACGTGGGCATACATTATTATAATAATATCCATCCATCCATCCATTTTCTACCGCTTATTCCCTTTGGGGTTGCTGGTGCCTATCTCAGCTACAATCGGGCAGAAGGCGGCGTACACCCTGGACAAGTCGCCACTTCATCTCAGGGCCTATAATGACATCTTCTACATTAAAAAAATGTCTTGCAATATACATTTTTGTTGCATCCTGAATGATCCAGACGCATCAAAACACTGCAGCTTCAGCCCGCTAAAATCAGGTTCTGTTGTTTAGATCACACTTCAATATAGAAACGGTGGTACGTGTTATATTTTGTATGCTGCACGTCAACAACATGACAAAACGCCACAGGTTGAACCATAGTAATGCTATAAATGTGGGGGGAAATGAGTACCTCCATGGTGACAGCCGGTATACAAGCAAAAACTGTTATGATCTGTTGCCCGGATCATGTTTTGTTCTGTTAGTTTGACTACCTCAGTTCTGTTTTCAGCACCTCTGGTTTTGTGTTTTAGTAGCCATGACTACAGATTAGTTTCACCTGAGTCTGATTAGTGTCCGGGACGCTTACCTGCTCCTGGGCACTAATCAGAGAGCTACTTATTCCTGTTCTTCGCCACAATCAGTCTGGCTTCGTTGTTTGCATTACGTAACATTTAACAACGTCTATTTTCGATTCCTATGCCTGTGTGTTTGCTAAGATTTTCGCGCTAGAATTTTCCTTAGCTGTGTCTCCCATGCTATCGGCACGATTGTTCTGTTTTTCTGCTTTGCCTGAATGATTTATGCGAGAAAAAAAAATCATTGTCTCACCTGCACGTTGCCTCCTGAGTTTCCTGCTGCATCTTGGGAGAACGAACCGCGCATAACCATGCGACCAGCTCGTTACAAAAACCTCATTCAAATAGGGTGGCACACACCCCAGTTGCACTTGTTATCAGTTGTACACACAGTCTTGGTAGATCACCCGCAACATGCCCACTAGTAATATGTCTAATTTTATAGTTTACACATGCTATTTAGTACATCTTATTTAAATCTTACTAAATCAAGACCTTAGTTTTTTTGGTGAATAAACTAACCAAGACATGCACCTGGGGATAGGTTGATTGGCAACACTAAGTGTGAATGTTGTCTGTCTATCTGTGTTGGCCCTGCGATGAGGTGGCGACTTGTCCAGGGTGTACCCTGCCTTCCGCCCGATTGTAGCTGAGATAGGCGCCAGCGCCCCCCGCGACCCCAAAAGGGAATAAGTGGTAGAAAATGGATGGATGGATGGAAACTAACCATTCATTATACTACTGTTAGAATTTGACTTTAATGTTAGCACTTTAACTTACATAGCTATGCTACGTGCGTGTCCCTTCATCCCACCCCTTATGTTTTTGTATGTACCAGTAATATATGGCATCATGAAGAGGGACAGTGGATAAAGAGCATGATAGCACTTCTTGGAGCCACACACTAGGAGACAGGTATGGACAAACACAGCTCATTAGCATTAAAGCTACAGACACACAAACTGTCATACACCATTTAGTTCAGATAATCGCTCTTCCTATTTTACAGAGAGCAATTGTAAATACTTTGCAGATGCGCTCTATTTTCGTACTGTTTGCACAGATGAGGTCAGATGGGGTGCAAAAAAAAAAAAAACACTTTCCTTTTTAAATGTCAGTCAGTGAACACATGTGGCTCTGAGTCTATTATTGCACCGTACCACAAATAACTCAGTAAGTAACTCAACGTAGGCCTATCAAAGCCTACGGACATTGCAACAGCAATTTCAATGGTGCAGAATTTTTCCAAAGAAATTGATCAAAGCATATTAATCAAATCAGGTCTGGCAAGGGGGAAGCAGCTCACTGGACGAGTTCTGGCTAATTAGCCTGGCAATTATTGTAAGCTGTCACAGTTCTTAGGCAAGGGGGTGGACTGTGAGTGCTCCGGAGCGTAATCCCTCACAAATGACAAGATAATGGAGGCAAAGAGAGGGTGCCATTTCCAAAAAGGAACCAGCAGATAGAATCCCCTGCAGGGACATTTTAGGGACGGACAAGGAGAGAGAGTGCAAGCCTGGGATAGGTAAAGATAGGAAGTAGACATGTATTCCCTTCACAACTAGAGTGGGTGAGATTTATTTGACTGCTTGGGAAAGTGATTGGCCCTGGAGGAAAAGGAAATGGGTCTGAAAGTTGTCTTTCAACACTAAATAGGATTTTTTTTTCTTACAAAATGGGATTACGGGACACTTCATTAGGTACACCTACACATTCTGCAACGTTGTCTTCATAAAGACAATATTTTTCAGAGGTAGTAAAGAAGTGACAGTACTATACTGGCTCTCATCAGCTTGCAAAGGTGCGTACATACATTTGGGATATAATGGCCCAGGTGGTTTCAATCGCTCAGAAGATGATAAAGGCGCCGCAAAGTGTGACATGTAAGTCTGTGTGATGAATTTTGATGGTCAGAGGAGAGCTGTGATAAGTGTGTTGTCGCACTATCGCGTCAACAGTCGTTTGTCACTGTCAAAACAAAGTCCATCCCTCTTTATCACTATGAAGTCTGATGATTCTTATGGAAGTTGTTTGAGAAGAAAATAGATCATGATGAAAAAATTATAAATGAGACAAAATGTTGTTCTTCTTATATGAATTGATCACATTTAAAGCCTGTGTTCTGGAAAAATTTGCCCCTCAACAGATGAAATAACAAACGGTAAGCTGCAAAGACTTAAGTCAACTTGACCATCATCTTTGAAGTAGTTAGAATTCCGTGCAGTGCTCGCAATTTGTTGACGGCACGATGTGAATGAACTCCGTTGTAGAAATGTGTTGTAGAAATATGTTGCTACAATGGTTATTTGTTCTATTTTATTCTATGCTTAAACCTACATGTTCACATTGGTGACGTTTGTGGTTATTTTATCTTTAATTTTATTTGTCATTTTGATAATTGTTTGTATAAAATTATAATTGTATTTAAATTATGAAAAATTAATGTGTTGTGGATATCACAAATGCGGCGGTTTGAGGAAACACTCAGTTGATTTAATGGTGAACTGCCGACATGACAATCAGAATCAGAAATACTTTATTAATCCCTGGGGGAAAATTAATGCTGAACAGGAAGTACTTAAAGTTTAATGGCTTTCTAGATGCTCTCAGACAAAGTCTAAGTTTATTGTGTTCTTCATGGTGATTTTGAAACTGCACCAATTTTTTCCTCAGAATTTTCAACTAACTTGAAGTGTTTCGGCAAGAAGATTATTTGTAATATGAACATTTTCAGAATGTGAGCCTGCTCTATTTTTTAGGCCGAAGTTATAACAAAGAAAACAATTTTGAAGTTGTTTTTTTAACTAAATGATTTTACCAGTCTGGCCCGTGTGGGAATATATTTTCCTCCATGCAGCCCCTGGGCTAAAATTAGTTTGACACTCCTGATCTATACTGTTCAACCAGAAGGTAGAACTACACAAATATGTAGACTTTGTCTCTGATTTTCCTCATTGTCTCGGCCTCACTCCATCCACAAATGAGGATGAAGTACGGTTAATCATGGCTTAATGAAAAATTTAACAACAGCTGAGATCATGTAACAACCACAGCATGTCTTAAGCCAGCTAAATGCCAGGGAAGTCATCCCACAGTCTTCCTTTGCCATGAACAATGAACATGTGAACTGGAGGAAATCGACTTGCCCCTAGAGCAGTGACCATCTCTCATAGCAAAACGCTCAGTGCCTGTTTGTTTATGTGGAAGAGTCTCCTGTTTATCATGTTATCTGACACAATAAGCTGATCAAATTGTCATTGTCTTCAAACAAATTCCAACATGCAAAGACAAAATGTATATTGTACAATAGAAATAATGCAAAAATTCAAAGGTCCAATGATGATGAGATGCTGCTCCGTTATTGATTTAAATAAAGTCTGAATGTCAATAAAACAGTTAGCTTCATCTTTTGACACTTCTTCCATTCCCGTCATTGCACCCTACACCCCTACAACAAAGATGACCGAGAAAAGATGCTGTTGAAGGTGAGCCACGTAAATAAGACCATCCACAAAATGGCGCATCCTGAAGCGACTGACAAAAAGCGGCTTGAAGATGATCTGTAAAACATAATCTATGCAACATTTTGACCAAAGAACCACCAACATGTTATGTTTACCACAAGGAAGGGTGTTCAATTTAGAAAAAAAAAAAAATAAATATTATCCTTTTAATGCGCCCTATAATCCGGTGCGCCTTTTGTATGAAAATAGACCTGACTAGACCCGCTCATCGGCAGTGCGTCTTATAATCTGGTGCACCCCATGGTCCGGAAAATATGATAACCACTGCAGGGACTAAAACAAAGAGAACAATCCTAGTTATGAAAAACACATATTTTTTATTGTGTCTTCAAATAGTCTATTAATCGACGATTGGATTCTCAAGAGTCTGATTCGACTATTCACTCGAGAGGCAAATCGTTTGATAGGGCTACACGATTAAACGACTTTGAATCGACATCTAGGTTGTAGTTAGAGCAATGAATAACCGCAAAAGGCTGTGTTTTCATTTCTCCGCTGTTACCGCCAATCAGATTGCTGAGCGTTGCAATTGTTCATCACTCGCTTCATACTGGAAGAAAATACGCATCTCCTTCAGCACCTGAGCACTTTTATCAAAGAGTACAATTGACATAGTGAGTCCTCTTTTCAGTCATTCACAATCTTTGTCTCAGTGAGCGGAGAGCTGGGCGCCAGCTTTACATAAAACAGGAAGCACAGACATCATCCCTATTGCTGACAAAATGGCGCCAGCTTGTTCGGCGAGTCGTCTGTCTCGAAGCCTGTTTTTTGTTTGCTGTAGCCTCATTTTTTTGCGCTTAATGGGATGTCTCTGCTCTGCTGTGCTATGATCGCCAAGCACTGTTTAATATCCGAGCTAAAATCTTTAGCGCGACATGGGTACCCAGGCTCGACCCGGGATATTGGACAAACCCCCCTCCCGTGCTGTCAGGTATCCACGCTTACCTGCGTCGCACAACGGCGGCTCCTTTACAGAAAAAGCGCTCCAAGAGGCGGGGGATGAGGGCAGGTATTTTGGTGGAACTGAAGATCCTGCTGTCATCCTCTCGCACGTTCGATCATCGCCTCCTTCCTGGTGGACGCTGCCGGAGTACCTCCGATGCCCGGCGCATAGCGCACTGGATTCAACCAGCTTGCGGCTTTTCGCTGCTGCTTCTCCTCCCGGTTAAATGTCCGGTCCTTGGCGAACAAAACGTTCTGGCTCAACGACTTTTTTATCACCCGTGAGTTGGATTTTATGTTCCTCACCGAGACCTGGTTGAGTGTTGGAGATAATGCGGCGTTCTGTGGATTGTTTCCACCAGACTGTGATTTCCTCAACTCTCCCAGGACTACAGGCAGGTGCGGAGGAGGTTTAGCCTCTGTTTACAAATCTTTGTTTACTTGCCGGCAGATTCCACACATTGCCTATGCTAGTTTTGAACTGCAACTCTTTGAATTAGTTCTGTCTCCCCCTGTTCTGTGCGCAGTGGTGTACCGTCCAACAAAGACTTTTTACATCACTTTGCAGATTTTCTATCAGGGATTTTGGTGAATTACGACCAAATTGTAATCTGTGGCGATTTTAATGTTCATATTTGTTGCCATTCAAAAAACCTCTGGCCTGAGATTTTCTGAATCTCCTGGATTCATTTGACCTTAAGTAATCTGTCATTGGCCCGACATACGAAAAGCGACAAACTATAGATCTTGTGGTATCCTATGGTTTATCTGTGTCTGTTAATGAAATATGTGCTATGTCTCTCTCCGACCATTCAACAATTGTGTTTACAACGGTAATCCCGTGCTTTGGTAATAATTCCCACGTCCCCGAGCGCCGCTCAAGCATGATCAACCCTTCAACTGCTGCAATGTTCTTTGTTTCCTTCAATAGTCATTCAATCTGCACACTGGGTATAAACTGTGATTTCACTGCTGACGAAATTTTTTCTATGTTTACCTCTGCTTGTACTGATATTTTAGACTCTGTTGCGCCCCTTAGATCCAAACGTGGAAAAACCCTTCTAACACCATGGCTAAATAACTCTACGCGCACCCTCAGACGCGCTTGTAGGGGCGGGGAGCGAAAGTGGGTGAAGGATAGGCTTCATGTCTCCCTCCAAATCCTGCGGCACTCCCTGTCTGAATACCAACGATATGTAAAAGCATCGAAAACAAACTATATTTCTACCTTGGTCTCCAGTAACAGTCATAAACCCCAAGTACTTTTTAAAGTTTTAAATTCTCTCATCAACCCCCGCGACGTGTCACCTGTTGTCCCCTCACCTGTCCTCTGTGAACATTCTTTAAACTTCATCGACAAAATCTCTGCACTCAAACCATCTGACACCTCTGCTCCTCCTATACCCCCCCCCCGCTTGCTGTTTTCGAGCAGTTTGAGCCCTCCCGCTTGCTGTTTTCGAGCAGTTTGAGCCCATCTCCCTCTCCTCCCTCTCGGACGCAGTCAAACACCAGTGGCCCACATATTGCCCATCAGATAGCCTTCCCTCCCGCCTTCTCAATGAAGTCCTTGATTCTTTTGGCCTATTTTATGGTTTATTAAAACCAGCCTCTCCTCCGGGTATGTCCCGGCTGCTTTTAAGCATGCTGTGGTGCAGCCTTTAACTAAAAAGAAAAATCTTGACTCCTCTGTTCTTTGTTACTTCAGAACCATTTCTCAGTTACCCTTTCTGTCCAAAATCCTTGAGTGAGTAGAGTATGTCCAGTTAAAATCTTTTCTGGGGAATGGCGTGGCGCAGTGGGAGAGCGGCTGTGCGCAACCCGAGGATCCCTGGTTCAAATCCCACCTAGTACCAACCTCGTCATGTCCGTTGTGTCCTGAGCAAGACACTTCACCCTTGCTCCTGATGGGTGCTGGTTGGCGCCTTGCGTGGCAGCTCCCTCCATCAGTGTGTGAATGTGTGTGTGAATGGGTAAATGTGGAAGTAGTGTCAAAGAGTACCTTGAAGGTAGTGTCAAAGAGTACCTTGAAGGTAGAAAAGCGCTATACAAGTACAAGCCATTTATTTATTTATAAATAACATCCACAAGAAATTCCAATCTGGTTTCAAAACATCTCACAGCACTGAAACGGCACTCCTGAGAGTGCAAAATGATCTGCTTCTGGCCGCTGACTCTGGTAGTCCTCTGATCCTGATACTCCTGGACCTCACAGCTGCCTTCGACACGGTGGATCACAGGATCCTACTGTCACGACTGAAGCAATACGTGGGCATCTCAGGTGTAGCCCTAAGCTTTCTGTTCTACCTAACTGACCAGAGTTTCTCTGTGCAGCTAGGAGACTTTCTCTCCTCGGTGGCCCCTTTTATCTGTGGTGTTCCTCAAGGGTCAATCCTAGGTCCCATATTCTTCCTGCTGTACATACTTCCTTTAGGTGAAATCCTGGTCAAGCACAATGTCTCATTCCATTGTTATGCCGATGATGTTCAGATCTACTTACCTCTTAAGGCCACAGGACAGGTTGCACTTCAGCCACTACTTGACTGTCTGATTGACATTAAAGTATGGATGAGTGCTAACATCCTCAACCTTAATGAGAGCAAGACCAAGATCATCATCTTCGTCGAAAAGAAAAATCTTGACTCCTCTGTTCTTTGTTACTTCAGAACCATTTCTCAGTTACCCTTTCTGTCCAAAATCCTTGAGTGAGTAGAGTATGTCCAGTTACAATCTTTTCTGGGGAATGGCGTGGCGCAGTGGGAGAGCGGCTGTGCGCAACCCGAGGGTCCCTGGTTCAAATCCCACCTAGTACCAACCTCGTCACGTCCGTTGTGTCCTGAGCAAGACACTTCACCCTTGCTCCTGATGGGTGCTGGTTGGCGCCTTGCATGGCAGCTCCCTCCATCAGTGTGTGAATGGGTAAATGTGGAAGTAGTGTCAAAGAGTACCTTGAAGGTAGTGTCAAAGAGTACCTTGAAGGTAGAAAAGCGCTATACAAGTACAACCCATTTATTTATTTATAAATAACATCCACAAGAAATTCCAATCTGGTTTCAAAACATCTCACAGCACTGAAACGGCACTCCTGAGAGTGCAAAATGATCTGCTTCTGGCCGCTGACTCTGGTAGTCCTGTGATCCTGATACTCCTGGACCTCACAGCTGCCTTCGACACGGTGGATCACAGGATCCTACTGTCACGACTGAAGCAATACGTGGGCATCTCATGTGTAGCCCTAAGCTTTCTGTTCTACCTAACTGACCAGTTTCTCTGTGCAGCTAGGAGACTTTCTCTCCTCGGTGGCCCCTTTTATCTGTGGTGTTCCTCAAGGGTCAATCCTAGGTCCTATATTCTTCCTACTGTACATACTTCCTTTAGGTGAAATCCTGGTCAAGCACAATGTCTCATTCCATTGTTATGCCGATGATGTTCAGATCTACTTACCTCTTAAGGCAACAGGACAGGTTGCACTTCAGCCACTGCTTGACTGTCTGATTGACATTAAAGTATGGATGAGTGCTAACATCCTCAACCTTAATGAGAGCAAGACCAAGATCATCATCTTCGTCGAAACATCTCCAGTCTCGTTTGTCAGTGCTCTCAGTCCTCTGGGTGTAAACATCCGGTCCTCTGTGAGAAATCTCGGAGTGATCTTCGATAGTGCCTTCAAATTCACCAAGCAGGTCAGCTTAGTAGTTAGTACCAGGTTTTACCATCTCAGAACCCTAGCAAAGACCAAGGCCTATCTCTCCAGAGCGACCTGGAGACTGCTACCCACGCCTTCATCACACACCGGCTAGACTACAACAATTCACTGTACGTTGGCATTGATCAGGCATCACTCTGCTGTTTGCAGTTTGTGCAAAACGTGGCTGCCCGTCTCCTCACCAGCACCAAAAACTGACTTGACTTGACTCAGTGCCGCAAAGTAACAACAGTTAAGAGGAAAACAATATAATTACAAAAGCAACATTTTCCGTTGTGGTAATATTTTAGCTGCAATTTGGATGGGGGATATGAGCCCATCAACACGGACGAACGAGCGAGAATCCCGTGATCACATGATGGCAAAAAAAGAGAAAGACAGCGTCCGACCTCTTTTTTCAACTGGAAAAAAAAAGTACCGTATTTTCCGCACCATAAGGCGCACTTAAAAACCTAAAATTTTCTCAAAAGCTGACAGTGCGCCTTATAATCCGGGGCGCCTTATATATGGACCAATATTAAGTCACAACAGGTCTCACAACAACGGTAAGCAGCCGCCGGTTTCATTTTCCCCCGTAGGAGAAGCGTGCGCGGTGCATGCTGGGATATATGACTGCGCCAGGCTGTGCCGTTTCATTTCCATTTGTGTGTTTAAATGTAAAGACCCAAAAATGGCTCCTATTGAGAGACATGATTTCGGGAAAGCAGGAATGGTCACTGAACTGCTAGACAACAGCAGTGACACTGACTCCATTAACGACGTCTCAAAATAGTGCAAAGCAATAACAATATATCAATAACTCAACGTTGCTCAAACGTTAATGTCACACAACACAACACGCAAAATAAACATGTAAAGCTCACTTTATTAAATTATTCCTCATCCACAAATCCCTCGAAATCTTCTTCAGTGTCCGACTTAAACATGCCACAAGAGGTCTCGCAACTAAGGTAATCAGCCGTCTGCCTTATTTTCCCCCCGCTTCTTCTTCTACGGTAAGCAGCCTCCTACCTTATTTTCCCTCGTAAAAGAAGAAAGCGCGGTGCATGCTGGGATATATGACTGTGGGAGGCGTGCCGAGTTTTAACTCAAGGCGATCAGTCACACAGTATAAGACGGGAATAGAGCAGCAGCAAAATAATTTAACATTAACAGCAGAGACACTGACTTGTTTAATGACTTCGACGAGATGGAGCCGGGCATTTTGGATGCCGTATTCGCCCAACTGTTCGATTCGAACACTGAAGAAGAAGAATTTGAGGGATTCGTAGATGAGGATTAACTTAATAAAGTGAGCTTTACATGTTTATTTTGTGTGTTGCGTTGTGTGACGTTATCGTTTGAGCAACGTTGAGTTATTGATATATTATTGCTTTGCACTATTTTGAGTGTTAATATATTGTGATTACACTAACGTTTGATTTACCGTAACAGTATCAGACAGTTTTTTACGTGTTTATTGAATCGGGGTAAATAATAAAAAAGCTGTTTATTCATTTTGGGAGTGAACGGAGTTGTCAGAACGCTGGTTTGTAATCTATTAATAAAGTTTGACTGACCTATGACTGTTTTGTTGACATTCCCTTTAGCACATCTAATGGATGCATAATGTAACCCCAGCTTCTACTGTAGCATCTATTCTATGCGCCTTATAATCCGTGTCGTGGAAATTTCTTAAAGACGATCCTTTAGTGACAAATAGCTTTAAAATGATTTATTAAAGTAACAAACAAATAATAACAAGCTTTGCAAAGCGAGACCAAACCAGAACGACAAATCCGTTCGTTCCAGCTTGTTCTCACTCCTTTAGAATTTGACATGACAATTATACATTCTCAGAAGTCCCACCCTCCATGGTCATTTACATACAGTACACCATTGGAATGACTACCCAAAGGCCCGTGAAGGGTAGAGGGTGTCGTTTACCCAGGGGAGGGGGGTCACTCAGGAAAGGGGAACAATTTAGCTCTGTTGGGGGTAAGGAAGAGGGAAAACACATGCCCACGTCAACTACATGTTACATCAAAGACACTGAAGACAGAGCTTGATCAGATAATAGATCTCTTGCTAAGTGTCACATTCCTGAGCCCAATAAACAACTTTTGGCGACCCGTTCAAAGAACATCTTCAATGAAACGAGTACAAGTAATTTTGCTATCACATCCTCCCTTTTAGTACCTTTAATAAACTACAAACAATGAAATTACTAACTCGCAAAAAAAACACACACCAAATAAACCTTAGAAAGTAATACAACCTACAACACGATGAATTCAGCATAGCACAAACTCCTCCGACGCTCGCTACCAAATGGTCTAATACTATACGATTTTGCAAAGTCACAGCCCGTAACGCCTTCATTTCGACTCTGCTCGCCTCCATAATAGTAACTTTTGAATTTACAAAACCTGAAAACCGATAATTCAGCGTCTCCATTCTAAGCATGAGTTTCCCCACGCCCAGCTGTGGAAACAATGCCAATGCCACCTTTTCTCCTGCTGTCCAAAGTTTATGATCTGCAGGCACATTTGTGCCCCAAACCACATCATGGGGGGTATACTCACGCTTACCCCTATGGCTCAAAACAGCTGACACAATGTAAGAGTGGTCAGTAGCTGTTATCATAGCACAACGGCCCACCCAATTATATGGCAATCTAACATAAACATTAAAGCCACAAAGCCACAGAACATCCTCCTGAGGCCGCGTGCCAGTTTGAACTGGAACTGTAAAATGGGGAGAACAGCCCCTTCCTTGCGCAGCCTGTGAAATGTTCAAATTAGTGTTACCGTGATATGCAGTGCATGGACTAGTCACGTTTAAACAATACATCAGTGGAATTTGTCCCATCTGCACTGGCGGCTCTCAAGGCTACAAGATACCGCATAACACACAAATTTCGTACCCGGCCTAATATAAACTGGACTAAAAAGCACATTTGTATCATTATCGGACCACAGATCATAAAAATCTAACTTCGGATCTTTAAGTGAAGACAAAGGTGTCCCCGTACGCGCTTAAACCGTATCACTCAGATTTGCTGCAAATAGGTATGAATAACACATCCTCGGAAAATATCTATAACCCTCCATTACAGGCTTAGGTGTGACGTGTGGACTGGACGTCGCTATAGGCATATATGTACAGACATAGCAGTTTGAGCGATTATGCGAATCCGCTACATATTTTGCATATTGGTACCAATAATTAAGCGTATACACACTGGTATGATTTATTGACTTTGCAAGCTCATGCAGCCACATATCATCCAAAATAGACCCATCCTCTCTTTTCACACGTTGCGAGAGCGGAGGATTGCCTGAATTTGAAAGTGGCGCTGTCACGTTCCTGTCAATTTGTCCTCCGCCTCCTGCGTGCATCCAAAACCATGGTAACGCAAAAAGTGTCATTGGCCATAACGCAACACACAATGAACTTATCATTGTATTCGATCCTGATCCCCTGTATGCGCACCAGGGGGAAAACTTTATTCTGTCGCTTGTCCTTAGCGCAAATCTTCTTGTGTTCCCTAACCTCTTTTCTTCTGTTTGTCCTGGTGATTTTGGCCATCAGCGCCTTCACCTGTGTCTCCATTCTAGTAGTGTTTCTCTAAAGGTGTGATGCGAGGGAGGTGTGTGTGTGTAACCGTCGTCTCTGCAGCCGCGGATCCTGCCGTAGGAGCCAAAAGCGATTTTGCAACTCCTCACTCCTCTGCTGCGGCCACCGCTACAGGGCCCGAAATCGCCTTGCAATGCGAAGCGTGGACCCACGTCGGCCGTTCTTCCACTTTCACTGCAGTGTGGGTGACGAGGAGAACTTGGAACGGGCCGAGCCAGCGTCGTTGTTTCCAGCTCTTCCGTCTGAAGTTCTTGATAAGCACAAAGTCGCCCGGCACAATGGTGTAGAGGATGATCCGCTCGCCCCGGAAGCGCCGAAAAGACTTGCCTTCGAATATTAGCAAAACACTTTGTTAAAGATATGCAATATCTTACCAGTCCGTCTTCACACAGGGTCGTCTCAATTGGCGGTCCTAATGGTCCTATCCCCACATTAAGTGGGACTGCAAACAGAATCTCAAAAGATGACAGGTTATGGTGCGCGCGCACCCGCATACGCATGCACATGAGAACTATCGGCAAACATTTAGGCCAGCTGAGCTTAGTCTCTTCACAACATTTGGCAAGTTTTAATTTAATTGTTCCGTTTTCTCTTTCAACAGCACCTCCTGATTGTGGATTAAAGTTACAATGACTTCTCAAATCAATTTGCAAATAATCAGATACTTGCTGTATCACCTCATTTACAAAATGTGAACCATTGTCACTCGATAACTTCTTCGGAATGCCACACCTTGCCACAATTTCAGTTAAAAGTGCTTTTGTCACTGCAGCGGAAGAAGCATGTTTCGCTGGGAAGGCTTCTACCCATTTTGAAAACATATCAACCATCACTAGACAATATTTGTTCCCTTCACTGGGTGTAAGTTCAATGAAATCCATCATGACATGCTCAAAAGCCCTACTTGGCAGTGGGTGTGCTGCTTGTGGTAATTGTCTAAATTTACCTGGATTATTTTGAGCACAAATCTAACAACTTTTACAGAAATCCTCTGCGAAAGCGTAAAAGCCCTTAGTAAACTAGAATTGCTGTACTGCTTGACACATCCCTCCCTTTGAAACATGGTCCAACCCATGAGTCAATTTCGCATAACAATCAAACAAGCGTTTAGGAAGACAAGGCTTCCCATCCATCCATCCATTTTCTGCCGCTTATTCCCTTTGGGGTCGCTGGTGCTTATCCCAGCTACAATCGGGCGGAAGGCAGGGTACACCCTGGACAAGTCGCCAACTCATCGCAGGGCCAACACAGATACACAGACAACATTCACACAAAGCTTCCCGTCAGGGCCAAACCAGGCTCCATCCTGGAAAACAGCACCAGAATTAGCCCATGCCTGTCGTTCCTCGCCCACAAACAACACGGCACTTGGGCCAACAAGGATGAAATCTCAGTCGGAGAAGTCACCGCAGTCAAAGTCAGGTCTGCGTCATACTTTTCGTCAGTTGGGGATGCTAATTGCACCGAACGTAGCACATGAATTGTTGCCGCATAAATAATTCAATATGCATCGACTGCTTGCGAATAGAATACATTTTTTCCCGCGTGGACACGGTTGCCAATCCTTTGCCAATAAACAGTCATGCATAAAAGGATTTAAATCCTGCCAATTATCAGATTTAGCCTTTGCTATCGGAATGTGCGGACTGGAATTTTCAACTTGATCCAATATTTCTTGTGATGGAGTTAATTTTACTGCAACTGAGCATTTGCATCCATCAAAATAGACGTCATTAATAAACAAACTGTCATTCAAATCATGATAGAATGAAGCTTCATATTCTTGGTCCGGACCTTCATGAACATGTGACACACAATACATGCTTTCAGATTCAATTCTGTCAGATACTGGATTTATACAGGGTGATATTGTGCTCTCTAGATCCTGCAAGGCAGTGGTCGTTACCCACCACTGACTGATAGATATAGAGCGGACAATTCACCTCCAAAATTCGACCCATTTGCATTCCTCTCAACTTTGAGGCCTTCTGGCATCGGTGTGATTCTGATACCCCATTTTAACATTAAATCACGACCCAACAGATTGATTGGACAAAGATCAGACATTAAGAACGAATGTTTCGTTGTCATTGTACAATCAGCTGTCACCCATGTACAACGAATTGGTATTGAAAACTTTTCTAGACAGTTTGCCCACTCGCACTAGTGGAAAGCATAGTTCTACCACTCAATTTTGTAGAGAATTCACTCGTTTGAATTACGCTGTTTGTCGCTCCAGAATCGACAAGAAACGTCAATGACCTTCCACCCACATCACACACAATCATCGGCATTTTCTTGTATGCTAAGTCCTCACAAAAAGAATACGTCCCAATCATTGGCTGTTCACGTTCTTCTAATTTCTTAATTCTATCCTGCACCTTAGCAAACAGCAATGTATCAGTAAAAGCAAGCGCGTCTTCATTGCGGTTAGCGGTTAGTATGGTGTTGTCGTGAGAGGGTGTGGGTGCAACACTTATCTGTTTCGTTGTCTCAGGTCCCGAGCCGGTCAGTCAATCTGAATTGTTTCTGAGTTGGCCTCCATCCGCTCTGCCCTAATAGTCCGGCTGTCCATCCCGTTTATTCTCAGGACAGTCGTGCCTCCAGTGACCTTCCTTTCTGCATGTGAAACAATAGTTACGGCCACATCCTTCTTTCTTTTTGCCTCTTCCTCGGCTCCATCCCGCGTTCATTTCACAGCGGCAGTCCTCAAAGTATTCAAAAATCAGTCCGTGGTGGAGTCCCACAAGTCCCCCATGTCCCAAAAATGCAAAAAAAATTAATAAAAATCCAAAGGCCGAATTTTGGACCCCAGCGTGCCGCTTTCGGCCCGCGTGCCGTAGTTTGGAGACCAATTTCAAAAATTGCCGCCGGCAAGGTATCTTTTCCTTGGAGTTCATTGAGAGCAAATCCAGAAGAAAATTGGCATTTTAAACAAAGAGAGGAACTTTGGAGGGGGCAAAATGTCTCGCGTGCACCTCTGCTGCTATCTTTGCGAACTGCTCCGGTCCCAGATGCAACAGCAGAAGTTTTTGTATTTCTGTTCCTGTGGGACGCCATGCCCGACAGAAAGCCTGGAATGCGGCTGCAAGCGCGTCTCCACCTCTGTGTGGTGACGGCCAGTCTCTGATCCCTTCACGCATTTCCTAGTCCATCTGGCGTAAGACCAAAGCGGGAGTCCCTTGCGGTCCTGGATATTCCATCATCGGAGCCTGGAAGGTTCTGCCACTTCACAGAGTCCTGCCAGCACTGTCCTCACTCAGAGACATTTTGTTCACTTTATCGGTCACATGTTGAATTGATGAACCCAATGCTCCTTGATTGTCATCCTGATGTGAGTCCGCTGGTAGTTAGTGGGCGGAAACGGCGTTGCGAGGGGAAGAGTTGGGAGCTGCTGAAGCTGGAGCTGGAGGGGTGCCATCGGCAGGTGCTGCTGCTGCTGCTGTTGTTGGTGCGGCGCTGGGACGTCCACAAAAGGGCCCGCTGGCAGTTGCTGGTCGTAGTGCGGGGGCAGAGTGGAGTAGAGTGGTGTCCAGTCCTCAGAAACCCTTCGACTGCGACTCAGGCCCTGAGAATGGCTCGAAAACAGAGTACTGGGAAAAGTATCAGTTGCAAGATCTATCTTTTCTTTATTTTCAGCTTCACTCATCCTAAGTTTCAAACACTCTTTATGTTGTTCGAAACAATTCAAATCTTTCACACGCACAATCTTTCCCTTTCGCATGTTGACCTCTTGTAGCGCTAACCTTTTTTATTTTATTTTACTCAGTTCATTCATACTAAATGAACCAGTCTTGGGAAATCTCAATTCATTCACCCATACTTTCACACACATTAGGGATCCCTCTACATTTTTTCTTTCATTGTGCACATACATGGGAAATCATAATCGAATACCTCAGGCTTAACTTTCCTGGACCACATATTCAAGCTCGTTTTAATTTTCCGCTCTTCTCGTTTAAATTTAACAGGCTAAAATTTGTGTTGTTTCTTCCGGCCTCTAACCGGGCATACACTCACAGCCTTATAGACACTGTTAATCATCAGGACTCTAACCCAGCGCTACAATTGGGACTCTAACCCTGCGCTACAATTGGGACTCTAACCCAGGGACTCTAACCCAGCGCTACAATTGGGACTCTAACCCAGGGACTCTAACCCAGCGCTACAATAGGGACTCTAACCCAGGGACTCTAACCCAGCGCTACAATTGGGACTCTAACCCAGGGACTCTAACCCAGCGCTACAATTGGGACTCTAACCCAGGGACTCTAATCCAGCGCTACAATTGGGACCCTAACTCAGGGACTCTAACCCAGCGCTATATTTTGGGACTTTAACCCAGGGACTCTAACCCAGCGCTACAATTGGGACTCTAACCCAGTGCTATATTTTGGGACTCTAACCTAGCGCTACAATTGGGACTCTAACCCAGCGCTATATTTTGGGACTCTAATCCAGCATTAACAATCGTCGCGAGACGGAAAAAGAACGGCTAATTGTATGAAACATATAAATCACTCAAGCTTTGTCACACAAAAAAAACTTTCATGGATTCGTCTTTTGTTTAAAATTCAAATGTCACAGATTTGTCTTAAAATTTCAGTCAGGATGATTAAAATAATTTACCGTTACGATGTTGCAACGGGTTAAACGTGATCCCGAAGAGACGGCTGTCCGATTCGCAGGGGCCTCCAAAACTCTCCCGTCCTTTCAAATTTCTGGGAAGGAGACGTCATCTTTTTTTTGTGCTGCCAGGTTGATCAGTCCATTTCAGCGGCCTCCGCGAACGGGAACAGCGATCTTCTTGGGATCCCACTTCTGACACCAACTTGTCGTGGAAATTTCTTAAAGACGATCCTTTAGTGACAAATAGCTTTAAAATGATTTATTAAATTAACAAACAAATAACAAGCTTTGCAAAGCGAGACCAAACCAGAACGAGACATCCGTTCGTTCCAGCTTGTTCTCACTCCTTTAGAATTTGACATGACAATTATACATTCTCAGAAGTCCCACCCTCCATGCAGTACACCATTGGAATGACTACCCAAAGTCCCATGAAGGGTAGAGGGTGTCGTTTACCCAGGGGAGGGGGGTAACTCAGGAAAGGGGAACAATTTAGCTCTGTTGGGGGTAAGGAAGAGGGAAAACACATGCCCACGTCAACTACATGTTACATCAAAGACACTGGAGACAGAGCTTGATCAGATAATAGATCTCTTGCTAAGTGTCACATTCCTGAGCCCAATAAACAACTTTTGGCGACCCGTTCAAAGAACATCTTCAATTAAACGAGTACAAGTAATTTTTCTATCATATCTGGTGCGCCGTATAGTGCGGATAATACGGTACTAACATTTTTGTAATTAAATGTTTGCTTAAAGAAATGAGTCCCTTTATTTTGTTGTTTCATTATTTAGGATATCAAAGTTATTTACCTTCCAATCACAGTACAATGGTAAACAATTTTTTACCGTTATGAGAAACAAAAGTGTATATCCTTTTATAAACGGTCACTCGTATTATTATTGTATATTATGATTGTAGCTGAGATAGGCGCCAGCGCCCCCCGCGACCCCCAAAGGGAATAAGCGGTAGAAAATGGATGGATGGATTATGATTACATTACACTATAAATTTACACTGTATAGTTTTTATCAGTTGTTTTTAGTTTAAGAGCATGAGGTAGACAAACGCTCTGAGTCTTACAAGTCGGCCGGTTACTGGAGTAGTGACCTTCTGTGTCAGCGTGTCTGGCCCGGTTGCTGGTGGGGTGGGGGTTGTCTTCCCGTCCGGCTGCAGGGAGTCTCTGGGCCCCTCGGGGTGGGGCGTCCCGCCTTTTTGCCCACGTGGGGTGTGGTCTCTTGTTGGCTAGGGTCCTAGGTGTCCCCTGCTTCTCCCGTGCCTTGTCCTCTGCTGGGCGCGTCTGTCTATAGCCTACTGCTGGCCCTGCCGGGTGGCATTGTAGACCAGGCTCTGGGGTTCCTGTCGCTGGCTGGCCTGGCTGCGTGGGGCCGGTGGTCCCGTGTTCCATGGGTGCCGCACTTGCTGTTTTGGGTTGAGCTTTATGGGTGGCTGGGGCTGTGCTTAGGCTCCCGCACACACTGCGAAACAAATATATTGTACGTAAAAATGTGCATACCTACTCACATACACACAATTATACATACATACATACACACTAGAGCTGGGCGATATATCGATATATACAATATATTGCGGGTTTGTCTGTGCGATATAGAAAACGACTATATCGTAATATTCGAGTATACGTTCTCACGCAGTTGCTTTTAGCTGCGGGCGTACACTTCAGGCTCTTCTCACTCTTTCCTGTCTTTTCTTCTCCACAGACAAGCAGGCGCACATTCTTTCATACGTCACATACTGTCATGTCATACGTCACATACGTGTCCGCCCTCGCAGAGCAGAGAGGTAGCATACTGGGCTACGTTAGCTGCTAACGTAGCCGTACGAGAGAAAGAAGGTGCGGATCTGGTAACAAATGAAGGAATACTTAAATCCCATTAAAAACAGCAGGGTCTCCATCGTCTGGCGGTGGTTCGGCTTCAAGTGGGAATATGTCGAACAGACAACCGTAATTTGTCAAGTGTGGGGGGAAAAAGCGTTGCTATAAAAAGTAGCATTACTGCTAATATGTAGCACCATTTGAAAAGTCACTCACTAGAGAACGAAGAGAATTTCATAACCTTAGTAACATACCACATAGTGAAGGACGAATACTATTTGATTTCCTATTAAACAGCTAATTTTTCTTTGACACTTAAAATGTCTCAGACAATCTTGCACTTTATGTTTCGGAAATGACTTTAATGTTTGTCCCATTGCTTAATAACTTTAATAAATACACTTTTGGTCAATTGACTTAGTTGTGATTTCCCTCTCTGCATGAAAGTTTAAAAGTAGCATATATGAATGCAGTATGAAGAAGAATGTTTTAATGTATACACATATAATCATCATACTGCTGTGATTAAATGCATCAAGTGTTCATTCAAGGCCAAGGTAAAATATAATATATATCGTGTATTGCGATATAGCCTAAAAATATTGTGATATTAAAAAATGGCAATATCGCCAAGCCCTAATACACACATACGTATATTCATTCATTAATACATACAAAGGAGCACACAAAGGTACTCAAGCACATACATAGGTACCTACGCTCCCACATACATACACAAATACGTACACACTCACGGTACATACATTCACAAGCACATTAACTGTACAAACATACATATACACATAATGTACATATACAAGCCAATATACATCCTTACACTCATGCATTTAATCATGTTTCATCATATATTAACGTTGTTCCCCTCGGGGAAACTGGATAACCCTGACAAAGCTTAACCTATTGACAATATAAGTTAAAGTTAAGTTAAAGTACCAATGATTGTCACACACACTAGGTGTGGCAAAATTTGTCCTCTGCATTTGACCCATCCCCTTGTTCACCCCCTGGGAGTTGAAGGGAGCAGTGGGCAGCAGCGGTGCCACGCCCGGGAATCATTTGTGGTGATTTACCCCCCATTCCAACCTTGATGCTGAATGCCAAGCAGGGAGGTAATGGGTCCCATTTTTGTAGTCTTTGGTATGACTCTGCCGGGGCTGGAACTCCCAACCTACCAATCTCCAAGGTTAATACAGTTCGCTTCCCTTTGTTTGCTTTCTTTTGTATTTCAAGTTATCATTACACATATGTACTGTTGCATTTGAAACAATTGTATTACTGATAATAGAGGTAATTATTGTTATCATTCATTATCAATAGTGCTATTTCTATTGCTTATTTTGTAGTATAATCATGCTCATTGTCATTTCTGTGTTATTAATATTTAGTTCAGTAACTGCTTCTATGCTATCACATTTCGTATCATATTTGTACATATCGTATTTGCTTATGCTGTTCTACTGTTGTTCTTGTTGTGTTTGTTTTTGTTGTGTCTCCGTCCTTTCACCCCCTTGTCCCTGCAATTTCTCCCTCTGTATTCCTTTTTTTCCTCTTTCTATCCCAACCTGCTCCGGTCCGGCTGCGCCAAATAATAATATAAATTCATTTAACAAAGTCAAATACAAATAAGGCAACAAGTGAAAAATATCCCACACTTCTCTTTTGTAAACTAAATATTTACAGCAAATATGTGCATCTACATCAACCATATGATTTGCCCGAGTAGCTGGACGGGACAAAAAAAAAAAAAAGGAGGGTTGAGCATGCTGTTACACTCTGCCATCTTCACTAATCCACAGCAGCATCCGCATGCAAACACTTGAGTAGCAGAATAATGGAGAGCCACACCAGGGCTCAGTATAATCGACAACACGACAGTATCTGTGTGTGTGTGTGTGTGTGTGTGTGTTGACCCGCTGTTGGCTTTGTCTCTGAGTGCCCTCCATATTCAAATAAGTCACTTCTGCTTCTGCCTCTTGTTTGATCCTTTTTACCATATTAAAAGCACGTGTTCAACATGCACTTTTGACTCATGTCTTATGCAGGATTACATGTCTATAAATACTGTAGACATGACTTCTAATTGGCTGTTCAGTATGTTGTATTTACATTATCAGCTCATGTCCAGTCAGTTTAGAGTCTGACACTGGATATAGACACGTGAGGATAGCCGTCACAATTTCCATTACTTTCAGCGTCTTTGTTATACGTTTGAATGTAACTATGGGCTATTTCATTATTAACCTGTATGCAACTGGCTTGTTATTATGATAGTATTATGCCCTTCTATTCACCTGATGTAAGAGCTTTTCTTTCACAGGAACATCTTTGATGAATCTTTGCAAAGTATATCAGCCGCCCGCAAATACCAAAAACTCTCTGTGATATGAATATTTAAGAAGCTGAATAAATCTTAAAAACAGATTTCATTTTTGTGTTATTGCAACTGCAATGTAAGCAACTCTGAAATGATGTTGGTGTGTCCTATTTTGGAGAAAACAACAGTAATTCTTGCTGTGCTCCTTCAGCCGCCCACACTGCACTCTGTAGTGTTTTTCATTTGCTTCGGACCTCAGCTGGGCATGCAGCATAGAGTCTGAATGCAAATAAGGCCAAACTGCTTCTTGCAGAAGAACATGGAACATGTTCTCGGCTTCTGGTTGTGTAATATAAAGAGATCCGTTAATGTGTGGCTGAAAAAAAGGCTACTACAGTGATTATTTTGACGTCAGCCTGTGTAATATGATTAGTATACAAAAGCGAGACAGCTAATGTGTGTGTTCCGGTGATGGAATACCTTTTCAGCTGTATGTGTGTGTTTCTGAGGGAGATTGTGCCTGGGAATCAAATATTAAGTCTTTGTGAATGAGTTTCAGCAGTGAAAAGGAGTAATAGGCTTCTCAATGGGTGGAGCATCTATGGTATTCATAAGGCAAGCAGGGTAGGAAATTGCAAGTCCCTATCTCGGAATACAAAACCCATCTAATAATATGCATTGCTGCTGTAAAATCTCTGTCTTCGCAACCAGGTGCAGGGCAAAATCATCTGTAATTAACTCATGTTTCCATGACATTGTTTGTGCACAGGTGGCCAGCCCATATAAAGGTTAATGTGTGACCAAAAAAAGACGGCCATTATTTTCTTGCATTCTGTGAAACAATACCTAATGTGTCGCCTCACATAGCTACACAACATAATAAATCAAGTACAGTAAGCAATCTTAGGAGGAGTGCAGATTTTCACCATCTCCTGTATGTTCAGATAAAATGTAATATTGTGATATAATTCAGTTACAATCTGGTGTTACAATATGACAAGAAAGTCAAATTAGTTGAGAAATAAGTAAATAATTGTTGAATAGTTAGTTATATCAGCATATAATATAAATTATGGTAGGATTATATCTGAATGGATGTATAATTGTATTAAAGTTCATTTTATTTTAGGCTATATGACAGTATATATAATGTAACAAAATTATATAATAGAATAATTCTACACTATAAAATGTAATAGGGTCATTACATCCAATAAAAACCTATCTATTACTCACATCGATAGCAGAGGTATGTCAGCAAACTTCAACAACATTCAGCAATATCTGAGACAATTTAAAGAACCTTTTAAAGTATATCCGTGAAACCTGGATTAAGGGGACCAGAGGAATAGGAACTGAACTTTACTAACAGAACTAACGAGTGGAGGAGTAGTAACTCTATGTGGATACACCCCTGGACTACAAAGTGGTGAAAAACATGAAATGAGAAATTAAATATGTCAATAAAAAGGCAAACATTTATTAGTCAGCTGTATATATAGAACACCCAAATCAAGTATTGAAATGTTTGAGGGTTGAATTAACTCAACTTTTGTTACATATCTGTGAGCTGGTGCCTACTGCTGGCGTTTGTCTCCCCTGTACCGTTTCTGTTTTGTTTTTTTCAGTTGCCATGGTCCCCAGAGGAAGCGATTGGAACCCTGCCGCACAACTTGACGACCGCATTTGATGACCGCATTTGATGACCCATGGCCTCGTTCGACAGCCCAAAGGATCTCAGCAACCTCATCACTTTGGCCATCTACATTGAGAAGAGATTGGACGAACAAAAAGAAAATCGACTTCGGGATTTTTCATCATGCGTTTCCGAGCAACGCCGGTGGTACTGGGACTTACATGGCTGGACAAACATAATCCACAAAATAACTGGGAGAGGTTTAGTATTGCTAACTTGAGTTTATTTAGTCATTCAAACTGCCTCAGATCAGCCAACCCTTGTATAGCCCTTCCTGTTGATATAATTTCCAAGGAGGATGATCTGTCTAGCGTGCCCTCCGTATATCATAATCTCCACAAAGTGTTTAAGAAGGAGCGTGTCTTGTCCTTGCCTAAGAACATCTTTCCGAAAGTCACACTTCCTGCCACTCGGCTCTATAATATGTAACATAACATTCTTGAGGAGTCCAACTAAGTTTACAATGCAGGCTTAAGTGGCCCAAATCAGATATTTTTTTTAAACCCGATTTTTTCCAGCTGACTGTTTACACTGCAAACAAAATGTGATTTTCATCAGGCTCCAGTGTAAACACGCATGTGGCCCCAATGTGGCTTGGACATCACGTACATAACGCAGTTGTCACAACACGGCTTGGACGTGGATTGTTTCTTCGATGCAGATGACAATCAGCACGAGTGCGGCGTGGACGTGAGTACATGGTTGTTTATTTAATAAACAAATAAACAACAAAAGGCGCTCACAATGGAGGAAGAAACTTGGCTAAACAGTACAAACGTGAAACAAAAACACTTGCTCGATTGGCATTAATGAACTATGAACAGAAACAGCACGATGGCATGACTATATACAAACAAAACAAAACTAGCACTGTGGCATAAATACATGAACTTACACGGCATGGAACTGTGGACGAGGGTGTGAAGGTTGGGTGCAGCATGGGTAGGGTGCGTTCGAGTGTGAAGATCCCAGGACGAAGACCAGAAAAAGAGTGACTTGAATAGCTGTGATGATTAGTGAAATCAGGTGAGGCTGAGAACAGGGACGTGACATGACAGGTGAAAAGTAATGAGTTGACATGGAAACAAACAAAACCAGGGAGTGCAAAACGTGACTGAATGTCCAAAAACTAAACATAGCATGACCAAAACCAAAACATAACTTACAGGCGTGACAGCAGTGCGATAGAGTTAAATCAAAGGAAGTTGATAGGAAGAAAGTCGCTAAGACTACAAAATAAAATAAGTCCCCACACCTTGAAAATTTGTGTTAGTAAGTCTTTGGTATGACTCGGCCGGGATTTGAACTCACGACCTACCGATCTCAGGGCGGACACTCTAACCACTAAGCCACTGAGTAGGTCAAACAAGTGATTCTATTATAAATAAAGATTTCTACACATAAAAGTAATCATCAACTTAAAGTGCCCTCTTTGAGGATTGTAATAAAGATCTATCTGGATTCATGAACTTGATTCTAAACATTTCTTCACAAAAAAGAAATCTTCAATATCAATATTTATGGAACATGTCCACAAAAATGAATATTGCATTGTTGCATTTCTTTTCACAGTTTATGAATTTACATTCATATTACATTCATATTCATACTATTCAATAAATATATCTATAAAATAGCAACTATTTTTAGAATATTTAAAAAAAATATATCACATACCCCTTGGCATTCCTTCAAGTACCCCCAGGGGTACACGTACCCCCATTTGAGAACCACTGTTTTAAGGAACTGTTAAATTCTGCTCCTGTTTTGGCTAATCCTAATCTCTCTGCTCCTTTTTGTGTTTAGGTCGACGCCTCTGATACCGACATAGGAGATGTCCTCAGCCAGCGCCAGCGCCACCCCTCCAGTGGGAAACTGCGGCACTGCGCCTTCTTCTCTTGTCGCCTGACCCCAGCAGAAATAAACTACACCATGGGTAATCAGGAACTCCTGGCCGTGGTATTAGCTTTGCAGGAGTGGAGGTATCTCTTGGAGGGCTCACAACACACCTTTCACATTTTTACGGATCACAAGAACTTTGCATAACTGTGCTCTTCAAAAAGACTTAATCCAAGGCAGGACAGGTGGGCTCTAGTCCTCTCAGGTTTTAATTACTCTGTCACGTTTTGCCCAGGGACCTTGAGCGGCAAGCCAGATGCCCTGTCGAGGTTACATACCTCAGTGGTGGAGGACAAAACCCTGGAAGCAATTATGCCTCCTTCGTGGCATTCGATGGGACGTTGTAAAGCAGGGGGAAGAGACACACAGAGCCTCACCTGTTTGTGCTGCTTGCCCCACGGGTCGACTATTTGTGGGCTACGAACTATGATCCAAGGCCTTATCTTAGGCTCATTGCTCCAAAAAGGCCTGCCATCCAGGTATCAACCGAACATTTTTCCTGTTAACAAATTCTGTACCATTCAATGAGAACAGATGTCAAGCAATTTGTCGATGCCTGCTCTGTCTGTGCCTGCTACACGTCATCCCAATAGGCTCAAGCGTAACTATTACGACCTCTCTCCATTCCTTTCCGACCGTGGTCTAATGTGGGATTGGAATTTATCAATAAACTTCCGCCATCTAATGGTAACTATGTCGTTCTCACCTTAGTAGACCATTTCTCTAAAATGGTACATTGTGTCACTCTGTCTAAGCTTCCTTCCGCCTAAGAGACCACCGACCTCCTGGCCCAACATGTATTCCGGCTGCATTGCATTCCGGTGGAAGTGGTTTCTGACAAGGGTCCTCAATTCTTCTCAGCTGTCTGGAAGGAATTTTGTAAACCGTTGGGTACATCTGCCTGACTGTCCTCTGGGTATCACCCATAGACCAACGACCAGACAGAGCAAGCTAACCAGGATGTGGAGGCAACGATTCGCTGTGTTTGGCACAAACCACCGGCCTCCTGGTTTTTGAATTTACCATGGATAGAGTATGCGCACAACACACTCGTCAGCTCAGCTACAGGAGTTTCCCATTTCACGCAGCCTATGATTCCAACCTCTCATATTCCTATCATTGGAGGCAGAGTCCGTAGTGCCATCTGTGTCTGCCTATCTTCACCGTGAAGTGCAAACACCCTGTGCCAATTGGGCACACACTTAAAAGAACTCTCATCTCAATCTTGGGGATTATATTTCAACGTAAACAAAAATACATGACGTGTCTTGCTGTGCATTTGTTAAATAGTAACTTATTACATGGAGAGAGGAGTATTTCACTATATATGAAGGTTGAATGGAAGCAACTGTACTCTTTTAGTTGAATGTGTTTCAGAATTGCATCTATTTAACCTTTGTGAATTATATGACATGATGACTGACAATCTACAGACATTTTTTTATTTGACTCAAGTAGAATTTAACTAGACGCATGGGTTTTGCAGCAATGTGAATACATGGAGAAAACAATATTTATTGGTGCAAAATTAACAGAATAATGTTGGCGGAATGTTGGAGTGTTGAAGACCCCTTTAGTGTCACTATCATAAAGTGTCATATAGCTGGAAACACCAAGTTTATGTTTAACAACTTAGATACACAACTAGTGTTTTGAGGGCAAGACATTATCATTATGACAACAAGACAGCAGAGTTGATAAAAAAAAGCACATACTGTACCTTGCCGATATGTTGCTTCCTTATCTGAAAAAAAATATCTCCTAACTTCCCAATTTCTCCTTTCTTCGGGAAAAAATGGCACTACTGTAAAAGGTTTTTATTTCAAATCTTAATAGCTGAAAACTGGGCTAATAACTAGCGAGCTATCGCCAAGCAAAGGCAGAGAGACAGCAAAGACAAAACTAATGGCAAAAAGGACACGCTGCAATGAATTTGATAGGTGAGCGATCATACACGCTGGGTATGATCAACTGGGTTTAAACAGATTTCTGACGGGGCTATAGTATATTTTATCCATACTAGAAAAATGAAATCTGTGAATTTCAGAACATCAGACTTTATTTGAAGTTTAACACTTTTAATAATAAAGACTTTATTCAAGTCTGTCTACCTGTCTGTGGCGTCAGCGCTATCATTCGGCAAAACAAGAATGCCAGATAGCTACGGTGGCTGAGAAAAGTGACAACAAATGAAAACGCAACAAGACAATACCATGAATTCCATCTTTCAGCTACAGCAGGATTGCAAAAGCCACAACAAATACAAATCCGTGACGGAACTTTACGCCACAAAGGACGCAACGGACACGACGGAAGTGACCGCGAAGCAAGTTACAGTGACGGACTAGCTTTCTGATCATAGTATATTAGCATTATTGAAAAATTCATTGAATTAATTAATTTGATTAGGACAATGCATGTTGATCAATATATGAGAATAGCATCATAGTAATATATGCCAGAATTAGCTAAAAAACCAAAATTTAATCTGTTGTCCTAAGGCAGGTACTGTTAACATGTTTCTCCATATACTGGGTTAACGCATGCGCAGTGTTTATGGGCGGGAAGGAAAAAGTGTTTCCGGTTTTTCCTCTGTGAAGCAGTTGATTAAAAAGTTGTGAACCGGAATAGACGTTGTGTTTATTCACCTGTATTTAACATTGGTAGCAGAGGATGGTTGAGGATGGCTGCAAGCTGTAAAATACTGCCGATGTGTGACGAGTCTAAGCCATACGAGTGCTGGAAAAATAAAGTTAACATTTGGATGCGGCTTACAGAACTCAATAAGAAAAAGCAAGCACTGGCTGTGGCTTTGGGACTTGAAGGGAGAGCCAGAAAAATCGTAATGGAGATATCTGCGGAGGAGTTGGACAATGACAACGGTATGATGCCATTATTTGTAAAACTGGATAACGTTTTACTGAAAGAGGAAAAGGATCGCGCATATGAAGCGTACACGTACTTCGACCGCATCACCAAAAATAGCTCTGTTTCAATGGTGGACTATATTATTGACTTTGAACAGCGCTACAACTGGATGAAAATGTACAATATGACACTCCCTGATGGGGTGTTAGCCTTCAAACATCTTGACACAGCCTGCCTCAATGAGAAAGACAGGCAGCTAACACTGACGGCTAACACGGAGCTAAGCTACTCGTTAATAAAGTCAGCTCTCAAACTGGTATTCGGAGTTAAAACAACAGGCACGTCAAGAGAGATACAACTGAACCAGGACGCAGCTTTCCTCACAGAACAGCCACAATGGAGAGGAAGACGGAACACACTGTTTCATTGTGGACAACAAAGATCGGTGACACCGTTACCGGATACAAACCCACTGGATAAGTACGGTAAACGACCACGATGTGCCGTGTGTCAAAGCACATGCCACTGGGCAAAGGACTCCCTGTACAAAAATCACAAACAAGTAAGATTGACTGAAAATTACAATTTGGATGAAGTTAATATCACGCTGTTAACAAATTATCCCTTGTCTAAAGCTGAGATTTTTATGACTGAAGCAGCAGGCTCAGCAATCATAGACACCGCCTGTCAAGTTATGTTCGTTTGTTTTTGTTCTCCCCTAACTTGAAAAGGGTTTTGATATTTTGACCAGGGGTTTCACTGGGACTTCACTCCTTGTTTCAATCCAATGATGAGACAAATCTTTGTTTCTCCTTTTATTTTGGACTTGATTGTCTCTTTTTTTCATTGAATAACTGTAAGGTGAAAAACCTTTGGAAAAGGTTGACAAATACAAAAGCAATTAGAGACCAATATAAACAAATTACAATAAACCATTTTTAAAGTAAAAGTTTTACCAAAAGTACATATAGTGACCCTTAACAGCTTGGATTTGACATTTAAACATTTAACAACCAACCACTAGGCAATTAAAATAAATTCAACATATCGAATCCAAACATCAAAATAATATAAAGTTATCTCACCGTCAGCCATCCTGGTCTCTGTAAACAGTTGTCACTTCTGTATTTGGTAAATTCTCCGGGAGCAGTGTTTGTTGGCCTCTTCTGTATTTGGTAATTTGTCCTCGAGCAGTTTTTGTTGGCTTCAAGTTTGAGCTGGTGCTGCAGACTTAAAAGGAGTGGTTTTGATTGCTTCAGGTGAGAGCCTTCCTGATTAGTGATGGTTTTCAGCTGTTGGGATTTTGTGTCTGTAATTCCATTTGTGTCCTCTGGGGGAAATGGGAGCCAAACTCATATTTGGACATGAGGCCTTCTGTGTGGGTGAAGGCTTTGGCCTTGTGTAGAGTTTGCCAAAACACCGCCTGCACTCGCACAGTGTGTGGAGAAAAGTGGCTTGAAAGTTTTGTAGATAATCTCAATGAAAAGCAGGTAAATAAGCTCAGAAGTACAGAAAGGTCTAGCAATAGACCGTTTCATTTTGGAGATGGAAATGTGATTCATTCCACCAGAAAAGTGCATCTACCTGCTAATATAGGATGGACAAAGTGTAACATTGAGACAGAAGTTGTCAAAGTCGATATTCCACTCCTGCTGAGTAAAACATCATTTAAAATGGCAGGAACTACGTTAGACATAGAAGACGACAGGGCAGTGATGTTAAGCAGCAGATACCTCTTCAGTTTACCAGCTCAGGACACTACTGTGTTGACATAAGAGACAAAGATGACATGGAATGTCGGATACAAGATTCATTTGCTGAAGATGAAGTCCTGATTGTAACAGAAAATATGTCCACAATCGAGAAGAACAAGGTCCTCCTCAAACTTCACAAACAATTTGGCCATGCATCAGCAGATCGCCTGCATAGGCTAATTCAAAGTTCAGGGAACAAAGACAGGGACTGTCTAAATATTTTGCAACAAATAGTGGATGCATGTGACACGTGCCAAAGATATAGCAAGAAAAAGCCAAAGCCAGCTGTTGGTTTGCCTCTTGCTTCGGAATACAATGAAACTGTGGCGGTGGACCTGCACGAGCTTGAGTCAGGCATTTGGTATTTACATATAATGGACCATTTCACACGTTTCAACGCTGGAAATATTGTGAAAACCAAGAAATCCTCTGTAATTGTCAACTCTTTCATCCACACATGGATAAGTGTCAAAGGTCCTCCCAAGAGCTCTTCAGTGACAACGGAGGAGAATTTAACAATGAAGAGTTCGGGGACATGGCAGAAAACTTCGATATCGAGATCAAGACAGCCGCAGGATACAACCCAAAGAGCAACGGGCTGTTGGAACGTCATAATCAGACACTCACAAACATCGTCCAGAAAGTTAAACAGGAAAAAGATTGTGACTGGAACACTGCCTTGGACTGGGCCTTAATGGCTAAGAACTGCATGCACAGTGTACATGGTTATAGTCCACATTAACTGGTATTTGGTCAAAATCCTAACCTTCCCAATGTATTGGTAAATGAGCTACCTGCACTAGAGGACACTACAGTGAGCACAAGAGTAGGAGAACACATATCAGCTTCGCATGCCTAAAGGAAGGCTTTCACTGAAGTTGAATGTTCAGAGAGGATAAGAAGGGCATTCAGAAAACAGCTTAGATACACAGATGAAGAATATGAGACAGGAGAAAAGGTTTACTATAAACAAGGAGATAGTGCGGAGTGGAAGGGACCAGGAGTGGTGATTGGTCAAGATGGAGCTGTTGTGTTTGTAAGACATGGAGGTATTCTAGTTAGAGTTCATCACTCACGACTTAATAAGGTGAATACACAGAATAAAGCCAGGGAAATTACACAAAGTAATGTTCACACTGAAACAGGATGTGAAAAGCATGACGAGAACATAACTGTTGATAGTGACACAGATGCTTTACACAGACCATCATGTTGCTCAGTTAATGAAAAAAACACAGACGGTGAAAGTGAACATGACAGTGATGGAGAGGGAAACACAAGTGAAGGTGCAATTCAAAGAGATGCACCTCAAATGAATCACAGTGCCTGTGATAATCTGGTCCCAGCTTCTAATGTGAAGTTAAAAACAGGACAGATTGTAACTTTCATGAAAAGAGATACAAGTGTAACATGTAAGGCTAAAGTACTCAGTAGAGCAGATAAAGCAACGGGAACCTATAAAAACTGGTATAATGTGCAGCATATTGAGCCTGATGGCAGTACTGGACTAAAAGAGGCTGTTGACATGTCATGTGTACAGCATCTTAACACTGAGTCAGCTGTCAGGGAGGCTGATGTACTCATAACAAAAGACATATCATTTGATGCAGCCAAACAGGCAGAGATAAAAAGCTGGGAAAGCAATAATCTTTTTGAAGAAACTGAAAATACAGGACAAAAATGTATCTCAACTAGGTGGGTCTGTAGTCTCAAAGAAAGTGACAGTGGTATTGAACCCAAAGCCAGACTTGTAGCATGGGGGTTTGAATAACTTAATTAAAAACATCTACAAAAAGATTCACCTAACCTGTGCTTCTGAATCTCTAAGGCTATTGCTAAGTGTAATTTGTCAAAATAATTGGAAAGTACATTCCGTGGACATAAAGTCTGCCTTTTTACAGGGTATGGAGTTGTCGAGAGACATTTACCTCAACCCTCCTCCAGAAGCTGACTGTAAGGGGTTTATTTGGAAATTAAAGAAGTGTGTGATGGGCTTGCTGATGCATCTCTCTATTGGTACAACAAGGTGAAGGAAATCATGCTGAGCACAGGTTGTAAAGTGTCACAGGTAGCCCCAGCAGTATTTTATGGGCTAGATGATGAAAACACATTGACGGGTGTACTTGCATGTCATGTAGATGATTTTATGTGGGTAGGCTCATCAAACTTTTCAGAAAATGTGATCCCTAAACTGAAGTCTGGGTTCCAAGAGGGACGTGAGGAACATGACAATTTCTGCTATATGGGAATGGATATTGAAACTGTTACTGATTCTATACAGTTGCATCAGCACAGCTACATTGAAAGTCTGCACCCCATTCACTTACAGCCAGTCCGTGCTCTAAATAGAGATGCTCCTCTTAATGAAACAGAAAAATAACTCAGATCAAAAATAGGACAGATACTCTGGGTTGCAAAACAGACAAGACCTAATGTAGTTTGATTATTGTGGTCTGGCATCTAGTCTAGAGAATGCGACTGTGCAATCAATTCACAATGCTAAAAAGTTAGTTCGTAAACTGAAACCTGAAAAAGTGACTTTAAAATTTCAATATTTGGGAAACTATAATGCTTTAAACCTAACTGTATTCAGCGATGCTTCATTAGGAAATCCTCCTGATGGGAGGTACAAAAGGGGGCATCACCCTTGATGCTTTTGAAAGCATTGAGTGAAGGAAAATGGGTTCTTACCTAAGATGATTGTATTGTTTCTGTTGTTTAAAAAGACATGTATTTGTTCCCGAGAAACATGTGCTATTTATTTATTATTTTTTTATAAAAGATAGGGAGATTGTTAACATGTTTCTCCATATACTGGATTAACGCATGCGCAGTCTTTATGGGCAGGATACTGGGTTAACGCATGCGGAGGGTTGATGGGCAGAAAGGAAAAAGTGTTTCCGTTTTTTCCTCTGTTAAGCAGTTGATTAAAAAGTTGTGAACCGGAATAGACGTCGTGTTTATTCACCTGTATTTAACAGGTACCATAAAAACAGACACACATTTACAAACAATATCAAACATACATTCAAATATGACTTACAATAGATATTGACAATAAAACAACATCAAATGTTGAGCATGCACATTACACATGGGTACAAGACTGATTAGTCTTTAATCACTGTTTTACGTTTTTTGTTAAAGTTGAATAGTTGACACAGTTCCTAATATGAGTTGGTAGTGTGTTCCTCTAATTGAGAAAACCATTTGATTCGATTCAGTCCTTACCCCTGGTTAGTACTCTTCTGTTGACTCGATTGCAGGTTTTTTTCTTAATAAAAACTTGTAGTGGTGGAGGGGCAAGCTCAATAAAAACCCTAAAAACAAAACATGCATCCAAAAATGTCTGATAGTTATCCAAATCTAAAATACTATACTTGCTAAGAATATTACTCTAATGATAGTGATGAGTATTTCTGTCTAAAACAGACAGTTGTGGGTCTTTAAATACTTGCCATTAAAACTTTTTTTTAAAAATTAAAATGTAGACAGGAATTTTGGAGCCAATGGGACACTGGTACCATGGCCCCAGAAAGGATTGCCAGGCTTTTTACATTATCAAGAAAGTTACAGGTAGCTATTTCTGGAGAGTGATATTTACGAAAACCAAATTGCATTGGATGAATAGGGGTATGTCCACCGCATAGGTGTTCGGTTATCCGGGTGGCAACACATTTCTATGCTATTTTTGATACGATTGGTAAAATACTTATTGGCTGATAGTTTTCTGGCTTGGTCTTATCTCCAGCCTTAGAAACTAGGTTAACTATTGCAGACTTTCATTTCAATGGCACTTTACCCTGATTTATAGATACATTAATTAAATGTGCAATAGGACTTGCAAGCACATCTTTCTGAATCTTTAGGAAATTGTTTGTGAAATCAAATGTGTCTCTAGCTTTTGAAGATTTTAGAGATGCAATTAGGTTGATTGGCAACACTAAATTGGCCCTAGTGTGTGAATGTTGTCTGTCTATCTGTGTAGGGCCTGCGATGAGGTGGCGACTTGTCCAGGGTGTACACCGCCTTCCGCTCGATTGTAGCTGAGATAGGCGCCAGCAACCCCGCGACCCCAAAAGGGAATAAGCGGTCGGAAATGGATGGATGGATGGATGGAATTATTTTTAAAACCTCAGAGATAGTTATATTTTTATATTAAATATTGACATCGTATCATCCAGCGGCTTATATGTAATGTCTGGGCAGCGTAAGTGGGCTGTTTTTAAATGGAATTGATAAAAAAATATATATTAAAACTATCATTAAAGATAGCCACATTTCCAGTTAGTGTACATTTTACTTGAAGCTGTAAGTCTCTTAAATGTGTATTTCTACTTTGCCTTAGTAGTTTATTTATATTTTTCCAAATATTTTTTCATATTGCGGATCTGTTTTACAACCTTATTCTTTTTTTTTTTTCTTTGTCATGAAAAAGGGAGTTTTTTGTCATTGAAAAGGGAAGTTTTTTGGGTTGGTGCACTAATTGTAAGTGTATCTTGTGTTTTTTATGTTGATTTGATCTAAAAAAATAAAAAAATAAATAAATAAATGTAATTAAAAAAAATAAAATTATAAAAAATTCTTCTGGGGACCACTGGTGTAGATAGACAAATGAAAATAGTTTTCTCGGTGTATCAGAAGAAAGAATGAGCTGCAAGCCTCGTGTTAAAGATATACAACGTAAAGTAGCAATAAATATCTCAATACTAAATTAAGCAATTTATGTTCTGGACCAGAAATCACTGCACACATTCTATAAATTATTGTGTAGAAATATGGGGATATAACTGCAGAATACGCTTTATTCACTTACTGTATTACAAAAAAAGTCAGAATAATCCACAATGTTGATTATGGAGAACATAGTAAACCTTGAGAGAGAAAAAGATTAAACTTAGGGAAATCCTAAACTTAAAGCACTTGTATGCAAGACTTGCACATGTAACACTGAATATCTTTAGTACAGGGGTCGGCAAACTTTACCACTCAAAGAGCCATTTCGACCCGTTTCACAAAATGAGGAAGACAATGGGAGCCGCAACTATTTCCGCCAATATCTGCTGGTGGTCACCCAGATGACAAGAATAAGGGCATGCTATGAAGCCATTGCCTTAAACACCTTCTACAACATGTACAAACTGCTTGCCAGTCCAGCAACATGTTGTGAGGGGCTTCCGCAGATGCACGCACACGACTGGAAGGCATACTGGGTGACAGAGTACACTGATTGTTGTGATATAAACTACTTTAACACTCCTCCTAATATGCGCCACATTGTGAACCCACACAAAAGAAGAATGCCAAACACATTTCGGGAGAAAATCCTCACAGTAACACGGTGTGTTACTGTGAGGAAATACCCAGTGTTACTGGGCGACCCCAGTAACACTGGGTATTTGTTTTTGCAACACAACAAATACCCAGAATCCTTTGCATCCATGATAATTCCTGACTATGTTATACACCCCGCGAGCACCATACCCCGCCCACCCAAACCACGCAGGCAGGGGTGATGTCCGGGAGAGGCATTGAATTCCGGAATCTCCCCGCAATAATCTGGGGGGTCGGCGATTGTGCAGCTGAGCCGCATCAGAGTTGCCAAAGAGCCACGGGTTGCCGACCCCTGCTTTAGTACATCAATATGTGAAAGCAAATGATGGAAGAGACTGAGCAAATAGCTCAGAGTATACTAACATGTGGCTGTTAAAAAAACTGTAGAAGCACATAGTGTTTACAATGTGTGAGGAGGAATAATGTATTATTAAATTAAGGCAGAAATCAACACACTACTGTACAATTATTTGTCCCTCCTTCATGGGCATGAGGGTAATATCTGAAACTTTCCACCTACAACAGAACAATGTTTTGACAACAATAAATCCTACATTCATCGCTGTGTTGTACGCTGGTTTCAGAGATTGCTTCCCTTCCATGACCGGAGCCTTAAAAGGTCACAGTGCTAATGGTCAGTGATGGGTGTTGTCATGCCAAGATGGAGTGAGGAAAAGGATTGTTAGGCTAACCATTCTGACTGAACTGGCAGATCCTTGGTCCACCTATGCATCACACCCTTGACAGTTTATTTCTCTTTTCTACACGGGGGTGCTGGAGCATTGGAAACAGGACTTGGGTTTTAGGAGGTGCCAGGTTGGGTTCCTCCTCGGAGGTCATGGTGCATTTTGGCTTCTTTTTGAGGTTACTGTGGGGTCCTCAGGTCTCTAGCTTTTTTGTTAGTGCAGTGCATTTTGAGCATAGGAAGTAAACAAACATTATAATGATTGCTGTGATGAGCTATAAAGAAAGGGTGTGATTAAATAATATTTGCTTTTTGCCTACTCCTTTAAGGACATGTTGAACTGTAAATTGTAAAAAAAATTGATTTTGATGTAACATTATTGGCTTTCTCTATATAAACTACTACTAGTATTACGCCCAACTACAGTAAACATGTTACAGTAAGTTGTAGATGTTTTTTTTTTTGATTCGGCTGTGCCCACACTAACATTATCCCTGTTATAACACCAAAAGTGACTGTAAATTGTGATTATTTTTTAGAACATGCACACACACACACACACACACACACACACACACACACACACACACACACACACACACACACACACACACACACACACAAAACAATTGTAGTGTGAGTACCATAGGTACTTAATAAATTAGGATAAGTTTCAAGTTATCTACTGTAAATAAAACAGCCCCAAGCAGTAAAATCACTCCTGTTATTAAATATATCAAGGGCCAGCGAAATAATTCAAAATAACTTCACAAATGAATCAGCATGCTCAAATAATGAACGAAAAATATTAGAAGTGATTCCTATTCTTATTTTATTTTATTTTTTACTCTTATAAAAACAAATAAACCATGCACAGTGGCATTAAGACATGAAAATTGCAGTAGGGAGTCCCTGATAATGTCTGTCCAAAGACATGTGTGAAACTTGCTTCATCTGAATAAATAAAATCAAATATAAAATGCACAACATAAAAATACTCCAATATCTTTCAAGTGGAAAATGTAAAAGTTGAAAAGAAAACTCAGTTATTTGGAACAATATACTTTTTCTGTCAGAGTAATTTGTTGATGCTCCCTAACTAAAACGCCTGATGGTTTGAGCTGGGAGCCTGGTTAACTCTTCTCTGGCAGACCACATAGGGTGAGGTTGCAACTCCCGCTCGCTGCACTTGATGAGCCCATCCGGACAAAAAAAAGCAAGGTAAAACCTATTTTGCTACATGAGTGTGTCTCAGTTGGGACAGACTTTGAGGTTCTTCTAGGGATGTGTGGATACAGCATCCAGCACCTGTTGCCGCCTCACCCGTCTCATCAGTAGTGAGGACGGAACAACGAGCATCACTCCAGCGTGGACCACATGGAGGAGCACACTGAGGCCAATTTCAGCGGGCATCACCTTGACGACAGCCCGGCAAGACTACAAAGCAGTGTGGTGTTCTCGGGACCAGTTTTTGTCCTTCTAATGGTGATGATGGTGACTTTGGTGGTGGTGACAGTTTTGGGGAACGCGCTGGTCATGTTTGCCTTTAAAGTGGACAAGAGTCTGCGGAGACAATGTAATTACTACTTCCTAAATTTGGCAATATCGGACTTTCTTGTCGGTAAGTAAACATTTATATGGCGTCAACAAATAGCGTGTACAGTATATTACAAAATTAATGCCATTTTAAAAATTCCTGACAGAGTTGCACTGCAACCGTTACAACAATAGTTAAAACAGTAAAATATTGTATGTACATTCTAACAGTTTTGATTTGAAGTTTGATTAACAAACAGGTTATTCAATTAATCTGTTTTGTTTTGTGTAGGATTCATTTAATCTCAAAACATTTTAATACAATATTTTTTAATGCAAAAGGCACACATTTTGCAACAGTTGGTAAAGGATCACATTGGTGCTGTACCTAGAAGTACCTTTATTTGAACTTAAGTATTGTGTTACTTTTGCACGCATGTTAACAGACTGTTCTAACAAAAAAGCACTCCTGCATTCAGGAGCATTCTGCATCCCGGTATACATCCCCTACATTCTGACTGGAAGGTGGACACTGGGCAGAGGACTGTGTAAGCTGTGGCTGGTAATGGACTACCTGCTTTGCTCCGCGTCAGTCTTCAGCATCGTCCTGATCAGCTATGACCGCTTCCTGTCAGTCACCAGCGCAGTGAGTGCTGAACTCCTCCCTTTATTTCCCCTTTAGTGGTACTTCAGTTGCCGGTGACCTTTGGGAGACATAGAATATTAATATGTCATACACAAAGGCAAAAAGAAACTGAATTCATTGGATTTACATCTGCATGAAAAAAAAGAGATACAGTAATACCTCTATAATGAAATTCCCTTATGGCTGTAAACAGTTTGAAAAACAACCTAAATATTCCATTAATCTATGTTTTATTTATAGATTTTTTTTTTTTATGCTATCACGGTAACAGTGAAGTGTAATGACAACTGTCAAACACCGCCCTGGCTCCTCAGCACAATATGGCTAAAGAGTGAAGATTCTCACCTCCCAGGTACACGCTGTAATCTGGGCAAACATTTTGACTCGGGGGGCCACATTGAGAGAAAAAATGTGTCTGGGGGGGCCATTGTGTATGTGTGTATAAATTATATGTACGCATTTAGCTGTAAAAATCTGCTGTACAGTAAGTGTGTTGGGGTCCCTTTTTTCAGGAAGACTAATACCAAAAGTCACAATGTCCGATGGAATTCTACAAAAGTTATGACAGACCACCTAAAAAAAAAACAGGTTATAATTTTGCAGTTTTTTGCTGAGTGGGACACCCAAAATGTACATGAAAATAAAGAAAGTGGGACTTATATTAACTATGAACAATAAAACTGAATATCAACATTTGAACATCGCTCCTCTTTTACTTCTCAGACCAGCTCTTTGATAGACATCTTTTATAATAAAGCAAAACACAAAAACATTTTAACAAACATCAAAATATGAATTCAAAGTGTAATAAACACCTACAATATGATATATTATCACTTTAATACAGACATTTGTTGTACAAATTTGCTTTTGCATCTGTTCCTGACACATGCATTTTGGGCTGGCTGCTCTGAAAACATACCCCGTCTACTCTGCTTTGTTCCTCTTCTGAGTTGCTGTGATTACCTTAATAACTCCTATAACACACAAAAGCGCAGATTTCAACCATTGAAATATTTTCTATAGTTCAAGACTTACGGTCATTCAAAAACAGCACTGCACATCATAATGGCGGCTAGTTTTGATGTTAAAGGTCTAAAAAAAATTATGTACAAAATCCGGCGAGACGGATTGAAAACCCACGACTGCTCTACCATGTTCATAATTACTAAGTTATTTGGATGGTAATCTTACAATAACTCACGATTCAATTCGATTCTTGGGGTGACAATTAGATTCCTGATTCAACATGATTCAAGATTCAAACCAATTCTTGTAATATATTATTTGATATGAAAATTAGAGTAAAACATTTTCAAAGCAGATTACAAAAGCACCTCTTGGCTGCTAACGTATTACGTATATATGCACAGCAAGAAAGTAAGTAAGAGAAGGAATATAATCAATCAATCAATCAATCAATGTTTATTTATATAGCCCCAAATCACAAATGTCTCAAAGGACTGCACAAATCATTACGACTACAACATCCTCGGAAGAACCCACAAAAGGGCAAGGAAAACTCACACCCAGTGGGCAGGGAGAATTCACATTCAGTGGGACGCCAGTGACAATGCTGACTATGAGAAACCTTGGAGAGGACCTCAGATGTGGGCAACCCCCCCCCTCTAGGGGACCGAAAGCAATGGATGTCGAGCGGGTCTAACATGATACTGTGAAAGTTCAATCCATAGTGGCTCCAAGACAGCAGTGAGAGTCCCGTCCACAGGAAACCATCTCAAGCGGATCAGCAGCGTAGAGATGTCCCCAACCGATACAGGCGAGCGGTCCATCCTGGGTCCCGACGAGCGGTCCATCCTGGGTCTCGACTCTGGACAGTCAGTACTTCATCCATGGTCATCGGACCGGACCCCCTCCACAAGGGAGGGGGGGACATAGGAGAAAGAAAAGAAGCGGCAGATCAACTGGTCTAAAAAGGAGGTCTATTTAAAGGCTAGAGTATACAGATGAGTTTTAAGATGAGACTTAAATGCTTCTACTGAGGTAGCATCTCGAACTGTTACCGGGAGGGCATTCCAGAGTACTGGAGCCCGAACGGAAAACGCTCTACAGCCCGCAGACTTTTTTTGAGCTCTAGGAATCACTAATAAGCCGGAGTCTTTTGAACGCAGATTTCTTGCCGGGACATACGGTACAATACAATCGGCAAGATAGGCTGGAGCTAGACCGTGTAGTATTTTATACGTAAGTAGTAAAACCTTAAAGTCACATCTTAAGTGCACAGGAAGCCAGTGCAGGTGAGCCAGTACAGGCGTAATATGATCAAACTTTCTTGTTCTTGTCAAAAGTCTAGCAGCCGCATTTTGTACCAACTGTAATCTTTTAATGCTAGACATGGGGAGACCCGAAAATAATACGTTACAGTAATCGAGACGAGACGTAACAAACGCATGGATAATGATCTCGGCGTCTTTAGTGGACAAAATGGAGCGAATTTTAGCGATATTACGGAGATGAAAGAAGGCCGTTTTAGTAACGCTTTTAATGTGTGACTCAAAGGAGAGAGTTGGGTCGAAGATAATACCCAGATTTTTTACAGAGTCACCTTGTTTTATTATTTGGTTGTCAAATGTTAAAGTTGTATTATTAAATAGAGGTCGGTGTCTAGCAGGACCGATAATCAGCATTTCCGTTTTTTGGGCATTAAGTTCCAAAAAGTTAGCGGACATCCATTGTTTAATTTCATTAAGACACGCTTCCAACTGACTACAGTCCGGCGTGTTGGTCAGCTTTAGGGGCATGTAAAGTTGGGTGTCATCAGCATAACAGTGAAAGCTAATACCGTATTTGCGTATGACGTCACCTAGCGGCAGCATGTAGATGCTGAAGAGTACAGGGCCAAGGACCGAACCCTGGGGAACTCCACAGTGACTACAACTTTGACCTACAACAGATTGTGTCTGTTAAATGAGCACAATATGGCGTGCAATCCATTTTGCGTCGGTCTTCCTTAATAAAAATCATCAAACTCCCACATTTGGAGGAGAAAATACTAACTATTTAGCACGCACAATGTGATTTATCAACACTCATCACTGTTTTGCGAGCATGATTTGGAGTCTTATTTAGCACCTGTCAGAGGGACATGCAAATAGTTTCACACACAGACAGACGACGGACAGACAATGTTTAAAACGTGCAACATATTGACATGTCAACATATTGTCTTTTCAACAATTTCCTTTAATAATTTTACAGGTGGTGGATGACTTTAGGGGCTGATTAAAACAAAATTTATCTGATGTGTTTTGGTGTCTGCTGGCATTTTTTAAATGTTTTTTTTTTTTTCATGTAGGAAATGTATTGCCATAATATATATCCATAATGAAAATACGCTTTTTATTGTGTCCATTTTCTTGCCTTGAAGATATTACAGACGCACAAATGCGCTGGCGATGCAATCCATAACCTCGCGCACAGAATTAAGTTTCAGTGTGCATGTTTTTGTTGTCTAGATTGCAATTCCGAAAAGATGTTACAGATTATACAAGTGCCGCCGGTTAAACACATAGCATGATAACATGAATTTACTATAAATGAAATTGTCCCTGTAGTAAAAGCCCCGTATGCAAGCAAAATCTTTTAAATAAGGCTGCCTGCACCATTTTTCAAATGCACACGCAGTGTTAGTAGATCCCATGCAACAAGCTCACTCATGGTACACATTTTTTTTTTTTTTATACACAATGTCTATCCAGGTAAATCAATTCCTTAGTCTATACAATTTTTTTATGGGTGTTTTAAAGTAAACAAATCATAAATGGTTATGATCACCCTTTAGGTTTGACTGCATTCAATATATGGCTTTCTGGGCTGGCAGATTCACACTGTTGACTTGTGGCTTCGTTCCTAACTAGTGTGTGTCAGGTCACTAGTTAGGATGTCAGTACCGCCGCATTCTCCCACATGTGCCCATCTGCACAGGTTAATCATGGCTGACCCAGTTCAGCCCTGTGCTACCTACTACTGATGCTCTTTGCCCAGTGACAAAGAACAAAATTGGCTTTGGAAAACAGAAAAAACAACACTGTGCTAAATGTTCTTTCTAAAACTCTCCATATCTCCATTGAAACGCTCATCCTGCACATGTGTTGCCGACCTAAAAGTGGGATGAGGGGTCGGCGTGGTAGACAAAGACTGCGTTCTCCTTTCACAAGCAAACACTTTACATCAGAGCGATGAATACAAATAACACCAGAAAAACAGTGCGAGAGGCTCTTCTTTAATTAGCCAGCTTTGATCACTGATGTCCTCCTCTTGACGCCGCCATCAGCCTGCCAACATCGAGATCAATCGTGGCAGAAGCAGAGAACTGGCGGGCCAAACAGCATTTTTCTTAAAAGCCTTTCCCTCTGAACACTGACGGACAAATGGTTGTCAGTGGTGACACAACAGAAGTCTTTGAAAGGAAAAGATGGAAGTCAAATTAGATGCAGAGGGTGGGGACATGGGTTAGCACATTGCTACAAGGGAAGAGTTTGATTCATATTTGACAGTTTATCAGGGGCGATTGCTCCAAGAGTGCTAAAAATGTCAAAAGATAAGTGGTCAAATATGTACTTCTGTGTTAGTTAATTGACTAAAATGCTTGGTAGAATGCATTCTACTTTTTCGAACATGTTGAAAAGAGAAACTGGAAATTGTGATGTATCATGTTGTATGCTTGCATGTTTAAAATAAACTAAAACTCAACTCAACTTTTGTTCCGATTTACCTACCTCGACAGCTGACACAACTTTCTTCTCATTCATCGTAGTGGCGCCACATTGCATTAAACAGTGTTGAAGCTGACTTTGACTTCAATGAGGGAACATAAAGTGGGTGGGTTTCACTGCAGCCAAACTAGACAGTCATTGGATACATGTACCGCCCATCGAAAGTGGGCTTGGCCTCCGCTGGCCTGGACGCTGAGCTTCAACATAATGATTGAATGACCTGTCTGAAGTTGAATACCTTTTTGAGTGACAGTAAAATAAGCAAACTATCAATTTTGAAATATAACCACCGTCAGAGATTTTTTCGACTTTCATTCTGTTATTGAAATGGATAATTTTCTTACCTCTATGTGACATTTTCTTTGTAAAATGTAGTACCTTTATATGGCTGTATACAGTCATGGTCAAAAGTTTGCATACACTTGTGAAGGACATAATTTCATGGCTGTCTGGAGTTTCCAATAATTTCTACAACTCAAATTTTTTTGTGATAGAGGGATTGGAGCACATACTTGTTTGTCACAAAAAACATTCATGAATTTTGGTTCTTTTATGAATTTATTATGGGTCTACTGAAAATGTGACCAAATCTCCTGGGTCAAAAGTATACATACAGCAACATACATTATCAATTTTGGTGAAGTAGAAAAGTTACGGTCAAATCAAATTAGCTTCATGGCATGGCCTCTTAACTTCATGTGAGTGGTTATGATTGACGACACCTGTTGACTTCTCTGAGCCCATTTAGATAGGGCTCATGTGATGCAGTCATTAGACTAGGTTACAAAAGCGACAATGGGAAAGTCAAAAGAACTCAGCATAGATCTGAAAAAAATAATAATTGACTAGAACAAGTCAGGACAGTCACTTGGATCCATTTCAAAGCAATTTAAGGTCCCAAGAGCAACTGTGCAGACAATTGTTCGTAAGTATAAAGTGCATGGTACAGTTTTGCCACTGCCACGATCAGGAATAAAACGCAAGCTATCACCTGCTGCTGATAGAAAATTGGTCAGGATGATCAAGAGTCAACCGAGAACCACCAAAAAGCAGGTCTGCAAAGAATTGGAAGCTGCTGGAACACAGGTGTCAGTGTCCACAGTCAAGTGTGTTTTGCATCGCCATGAACTGAGAGGCTACCATTAAATAAGGAAGCACTTGCTCCAGAAGCGACACCTTAAGGCTTGTCTAAAGTTTGCTGCTGATCACATGGACAAAGATAAGGCCTTCTGGAGGAATGTTCAGTGGTCAGATGAAACAAAAATTGAGCTGTTTGGCCACAATACCCAGCAATATTTTTGGAGGAGAAAAGGTAAGGCCTTTGAACCCAGGAACACCATCCCCACCGTCAAGCATGGTGGTATTAGTATTATGCGCTGGGCCTGTTTTGCTGTCAATGGAACTGGTGCTTTACAGAGAGTGCATGGGACAATGAAAAAGGAGGATTACCTCCAAATTCTTCAGGACAACCTAAAATCATCAGCCCGGAGGTTAGATCTTGGTCGCAGTTGGGTATTCCAATAGGACAATGACCCGAAACACACGTCAAAAGTGGTAAAGGAATGGCTAAATCAGGCTACAATTAAGGTTTTAGCATGGCCTTCTCGAAGTCCTGACTTAAAACCCATTGAGAACAAGTGGACAATGCTGAAGAAACAAGTCCATGTTAGAAAACCAACAAATTTAGCTGAACTGCACTAATTTTGTCAAGAGGAGTGGTCAAAAATTCAACCAGAAGCTTGCCTGAAGCTTGTGAATGGCTACCAAAAGCGCCTTATTGCAGTGAAACTTGCCAAGGGACATGTAACCAAATATTAACTTTGCTGTATGTACACTTTTGACCCATCAGATTCGGTCGCATTTTCAGTAACCAACAAGTATGTGGTCCATTCACTCTATCACAAAAAAATAAGAGTTGTAGAAATTATTGGAAACTCAAGACAGCCATGACCTTATAAACTCTACAAGTGTATGTAAACTTTTTACCACGACTGTATTTATTTACACTATTTTTCATTACTTATTCTGCTGTCACTACAGACTTTTTTGTCTAGATTTGTGGATTCGACATCAGCAACAAGTAGGGAAAAATAATGTATGAACCATACACAGCCATAACATCCTGGTTAAACATTGCTGTGGGATGGCCCTAAGCTTGCTGTTTGCAGCGGTTAGGTGACTGCCTACAGGGCACTTGCTTTTGAACAAGACAAAATCATTATATCTCGCCCTCTTTCTGGTTAAACCATAAACATGGAGCATAGGACAAGGCCGCGTTACAAAACCATATGATCTTACTCATTGATCCAACAGCAACAAAGCAACCACAGCATTTGTTTTAAAATGTTTTAGTTCTCTCCTGTGAATAAGCATGCGTGACGGACATGCACGTCGGTGAAAGGCAGCCATGAACGTCAATCTTTTCATTTGAAGTGAAAGGGCATTTCTTAAAAAGTTAAATTTCCAATTGTCACAAGAAAAAAAAAATATATATATATATTTATATATATATATTTTTTTATTATATTTGTTCATATCTATGTATTAGTTGTTGTCTTAAACCATTATCTGTAACATGCTAGTTGTTAGTGGTGTTCTTAAATTTTGTTGGCTTAAAAACTGTAATTTGGAACCCGGTGCAAACTGAACCTTTAACCAGGAGTTGTTGCAAATCACAACAAACATGTTGTTGTCGGACAGACAGTCACTAGAGCACAAAAAGCACAGTTAAGATTATCCCAAAGAGATCAGTTAGGGCAGGGGTCAGGAAACTTTTTGGCTGAGAGAGCCATGAAAGCCAAATATTTAAAAATTTGTGTGAGAGCCATATAATATTTTTTAACAGTATCCATCCATTCATCCATCCATCATCTTCCGCTTATCCGAGGTCGGGTCGCGGGGGCAGCAGCCTAAGCAGGAAAGCCCAGACTTTCCTCTCTCCAGCCACTTCGTCTAGCTCTTCCCGGGGGATCCCGAGGCGTTCCCAGGCCAGCCGGGAGACATAGTCTTCCCAACATGTCCTAGGTCTTCCCCGTGGCCTCCTACCAGCTGGACGTGCCCTAAACACCTCCCTAAGGAGGCGTTCGGGTGGCATCCTGACCAGATTCCCGAACCACCTCATTTGGCTCCTCTCGATGTGGAGGAGCAGCGGCTTTACGTTGAGCTCCTCCCGAATGGCAGAGCTTCTCACCCTATCTCTAAGGGAGAGCCCCGCCACTCGGCGGGGGAAACTCATTTCGGCCGCTTGTACCCGTGATCTTATCCTTTCGGTCATGACCCAAAGCTCATGACCATAGGTGAGGATGGGAACGTAGATCGACCGGTAAATTGAGAGCTTTGCCTTCCGGCTCAGCTCCTTCTTCACCACAACGGATCGATACAACGTCCGCATTACTGAAGACGCTGCACCGATCCGTCTGTCGATCTCACGATCCGCTCTTCCCCCACTCGTGAACAAGACTCCTAGGTACTTGAACTCCTCCACTTGGGGCAGGGTCTCCTCTCCAACCCGGAGACGGCACTCCACCCTTTTCCGGGCGAGAACCATGGACTCGGATTTGGAGGTGCTGATTCTCATTCCGGTCGCTTCACACTCGGCTGCGAATCAATCCAGTGACAGCTGAAGATCCCGGCCAGATGAAGCCATCAGGACTACATCATCTGCAAAAAGCAGAGACCTAATCCCGTGGCCACCAGACCGGATCCCCTCAACGCCTTGGCTGCGCCTAGAAATTCTGTCCATAAAAGTTATGAACAGAACCGGTGACAAAGGAAAGCCTTGGCGGAGTCCAACCCTCACTGGAAACGTGTCCGACTTACTGCCAGCAATGCGGACCAAGCTCTGACACTGATCATACAGGGAGCGGACTGCCACAATAAGACAGTCCGGTACCCCATACTCTCTGAGCACTCCCCACAGGACTTCCCGAGGGACACGGTCGAATTCCTTCTCCAAGTCCACAAAGCACATGTAGACTGGTTGGGCAAACTCCCATGCACCCTCAAGAACCCTGCCGAGAGTATAGAGCTGGTCCACAGTTCCACAACCAGGACGAAAACCACACTGTTCCTCCTGAATCCGAGGTTCGACTATCTGGCGAAGCCTCCTCTCCAGTACACCTGAATAAACCTTACCGGGAAGGCTGAGGAGTGTGATCCCACGATAGTTGGAACACACCCTCCGGTCCCCCTTCTTAAAGAGAGGGACCACCACCCCGGTCTGCCAATCCAGGAGGTACCGCCCTCGATGTCCACGCGATGCTGCAGAGTCTTGTCAACCAAGACAGCCCCACAGCATCCAGAGCCTAAAGGAACTCCGGGCGGGTCTCATCCACCCCCGGGGCCTTTCCGCCGAGGAGCTTTTTAACTACCTCAGCGACCTCAGCCCCAGAAATAGGAGAGTCCGCCACAGATTCCCCGGGCAATGCTTCCTCAAAGGAAGACGTGTTGGTGGGATTGAGGAGGTCTTCGAAGTATTCCCTCCACCGATCCACAACATCCGCAGTCGAAGTCAGCAGAACACCATCCGCACCATACACGGTGTTGATAGTGCACTGCTTCCCCTTCCTGAGGCGGCGTATGGTGGTCCAGAATCGCTTCGAAGCCGTCCGGAGGTCGTTTTCCATGGCTTCCCCGAACTCTTCCCATGTCCGAGTTTTTGCCTCCGCGACCGCTAAAGCTGCACACCGCTTGGCCCGACGGTACCCGTCCACTGCCTCCGGAGTCCTATGAGCCAAAAGGACCCGATAGGACTCCTTCTTCAGCTTGACGGCATCCCTCATTGCTGGTGTCCACCAACGGGTTCTGGGATTACCGCCACGACAGGCACCAACAACCTTGCGGCCACAGCTCCAATCAGCCGCCTCGACAAAAGAGGTTCGGAACATGGTCCACTCGGACTCAATGTCCCGCACCTCCCTCGTGACATGTTCAAAGTTCTCCCGGAGGTGTGAATTGAAACTCTCTCTGACAGGAGACTCTGCCAGACGTTCCCAGCAGACCCTCACAATGCGCTTGGGCCTGCCAGGTCTGTCCGGCATCCTCCCCCACCATCGCAGCCAACTCACCACCAAGTGGTGATCGGTAAAAAGCTCCGCCCCTCTCTTCACCCGAGTGTCCAGAACATGAGGCCGCAAATCCGATGACACAACTACAAAGTCGATCATGGAACTGCGGCCTAGGGTGTCCTGGTGCCAAGTGCACATATGGACACCCTTATGTTTGAACATGGTGTTTGTTATGGACAATCCGTGACGAGCACAAAAGTCCAATAACAAAACACCACTCGGGTTTAGATCCGGGCAACCATTTTTCCCAATCACGCCTCTCCAGGTTTCACTGTCGTTGCCAACATGAGCGTTGAAGTCCCCCAGTAGGACAAGGGAATCACCCGGGGGAGCACTTTCCAGTACTCCCTCGAGTGTACCCAAAAAGGGTGGGTATTCTGAACTGCTGTTTGGTGCGTAAGCACAAACAACAGTCAGGACCCGTCCCCCCACCCGAAGGTGAAGGGAAGCTACCCTCTCATCCACTGGGTTGAACTCAAACGTGCAGGCTTTGAGCCCGGGGGCAACGAGAATTGCCACCCCAGCCCGCCGCCTCTCACTGCCGGCAACGCCAGAGTGGAAGAGGGTCCAGTCCCTCTCGAGAGAACTGGTTCCAGAGCCCTTGCTGTGCGTCGAAGTGAGTCCGACTATATCCAGACGGAACTTTTCTACCTCGCGGACTAGCTCAGGCTCCTTCCCCCCTAGTGAGGTGACGTTCCACGTCCCAAGAGCTAGCTTCTGTAGCCGAGGATCGGACCGCCAAGTGCCCTGCCTTCGGCTGCCGCCCAGCTCACAATGCACCCGACCTCTATGGCCCCTCCTATGAGTGGTGAACCCATTGGAGGGATGACCCACGTTGCCTCTTCGGGCTGTGCCCGGCCGGGCCCCATGGGGACAGGCCCGGCCACCAGGCGCTCGCCATCGTGCCCCAACTCCGGGCCTGGCTCCAGAGCGGGGACCCAGTGACCCGCGTCCGGGCGAGGGAAATCTGAGTTCATTTTGTTGTAATTCCATAGAAGTCTTTGAGCTGCCCTTTGTCTGATCACTCACCTAGGACCTGTTTGTCTTGGGAGACCCTACCAGGGGGTATGAAAGCCCCCAGACAACATAGCTCCTAGGATCATTGGGACACGCAAACTCCTCTACCACGGTAAGGTAGCATCTCAGAGAAGAGTTTTTTAACAGTAAATACAACAAAATGCGTGCATTTTTAAGTAAGAACAACATTTTTAGGGTATATTAAGTCTCTTTGTTATGATCCGATGCCCGGATCATACCATATTGTTGCTTTGTTCCCTTCTATATCACATTTTGTCGTTTGACCTCCTTAGTTACTGTTTTGCACTGTCACCATGGTTGCATATTGTTTCCACCTGCTACTCTCAGTTTACGCACACCTGTTACTATTGATTACTGCCCTTTTGTTCTTTCTGTCTCGGATCCTAATTTGCTTTCACGCAACAGATTACGACTGCTTTCCATTCTTTACTCACTAGCTTTCGCGCTACGTTGTATTTTTCCTTAGCTTTCATGCTAGTTGTTTTTGTTTTCCCTTTTTGTGCCTTTGTGCCAAGTATAGTGTTTCTGTTTGTTTCCCTAGCTCCCATGCTAGCGCCATTTGTTTGCCTTTTCTGCTTAGCAACAATGTTTCTGTTCCTAGCCCGTTTTCGAGTTTAATAAATCTTAATTTCTTACCTCACGCTGTGTTCTTGCCCGACGCATCCCTGGAAGAACAAATCCGGCATCGCTATGCCCACCAAGCGTCACACTCTTATTCTTTTTAATAACATTGTTATTCTAAAGCTTACCAGTAATGCAACCTTCCTGTACCCCGAAAGGCAGCTGGGATTGGCTGAGCCACCCGTAACCTCGAACAGGTGCATTATTCATTACTAATCGCGTTATGCAATGTCAGCTAAAATTAATCTGAGAGCCAGATGCGGTCCTCATAAGAGCCACATCTGGCTCGCGAGCCATAGGCTCCCTACCCCTGAGTTAGGGTAAAGTCAGGACCCTGCCACTACATTCCTTCTATTGTCAATTTGTGCTGGTACAGTCTGTGATAAACATGGCTGTGAGGAGCCACATGCTATGCCAGTGTTGTCATCTTGGATTTAGTTCAGTCCAAAATTGTGGAGTTATGGGATTGCCGGCAGCTTCAGAATCTAATTTTACACTCAACATTAACATTGCCTTCCATGATGGAGATGCTGCCCCGCAGCTTCAAAACAACCCCACCAAAGGGTGCTACTCTATCAGTGCATCAATCAGCATAGCATTCTCCCAATCTTCTTCATCGATCCACGTTTGGGGCAGCCTTGCTCGAGTGTTCAATCAGGCAACTGATTATCAGCACCTCGAGTAGGGTTACAGGCTAAATAAGCAGCACAGGCAGTGAAGATTTTGAATGGATGCAATAGACATACCACATTGTGCTGATCATCCCAAAAATATATGTTTCTTACTAATGGCATCATTTCAAAGTCTTTCAAACAATGAAAGAGGTAATTCATATCTACAACAATGGCAATATGTAGCAGCAGTTGTAGACTGAGCTCTGCTCTTATTTCCTGCAGGTGAGTTACCGGGCCAGACAGAGAGTGTCTCATCCAGCCATCATCAAGATGACTGCTGTGTGGGTCCTGGCCTTCGTCCTCTATAGCCCAGCCATCATCCTGTGGGAGGTAGTGGTGGGCCGAAGTTGGGTGCCAGAGGACGAGTGCTTTGCAGAGTTCTATCATTCCTGGTACTTCCTGCTGTGCGCCTCGATGCTGGAGTTTTTTTCCCCTTTTATCTCGGTGGCTTTCTTCAACCTCAGCATTTATATTAACATACGCCGGAGGAGGCTCCGCTGTCGAGAGGCTCAGCTCAACCTTCAACTGGCTGAAACCGTGTCCACTCAGGGGGAAGGTATCCCCTTGTCCCACACCTGGGGATTGGGGGCGAAACTGGCCGCAAGGGGCGCCGTCCACTCCCCAACTTCCTCTCCAAATTTGGGCAAACTGGATCCATCGAGCAGTAGGGCTGCCCAGCCAAACCGTCTGTCCAGAGATAAGAAAATTGCAAAGTCTCTGGCAATCATTGTGTGTGTGTTTGGCATCTGTTGGGCACCGTACACCCTACTGATGATCATCCGTGCTGCCTGCAGAGGGCGATGCATCCCGCATCACTGGTATGAGGTCACCTTCTGGCTCCTGTGGCTCAACTCTGCCATTAACCCTTTCCTTTACCCACTGTGTCACAGCAGCTTCCGGAGGGCCTTTGCTAAGATTCTATGCCCAAAATTCCGTAGTTCAACTACTCCCCCTTTAGCTGTCCTTCGAGCTGACCAGTGACCACCAGATATTCCAAAAAAACTGTGGTGTATTAACTATCAACTGTGATCCAACATAAAGCTCACATACTATTGTGTGAAAGTCATCATATATTGCCATTCAAAATAATGCTTTTCATAATGATACTTTCACACACAATAATTGCTTAAAATGTTTTGTTCCAAACACAATGTAGATTTTTTTGGTTATATATGTATTTGCATAGATGACCAATGTTGACTGTCATTTCACTGTGATGTTAATCAAAAATACATTCCGTAATTTAACGTTATATGATACTATCATCATCATCCTAAAATTTTTTTTTTTTTTGCCATCTTATAAAGGACTATATATTACACAATACAAAGTGACTGAATAAAACAATACAAAAGACGACTGATTAATGCAATACACAACTGTTATATAGTGCAAATTCTAATGGTAAACTGCATAAAAAGATCAAAACATGTTTACAACTGCTGTACTGTACCACTTAACTGTGATATCAGGGTGTGTGTTCGGACCTGTGCCACTAGATGTCGCCATTCATCTTCGAGGGTTCTGCTGTGTGCAAAGTACCACAACTTCAAAGTTTCCTCATTGACCCAAATTGCTCTGACTGCAGTGAGAGTGTGTGAATTAACACTTAAATGCAAAGCACTGACGTCTCTGCACCAACTTTGTGAGTGATTTTAGCTCCAGGCAGAGATATATAACCTAATAATTTTTGAGGAAAAAAAAAAAAAGAGAAGATTGTACATGCGCTTTTGCTATCGTGTTTTTTTTTTACATGTAGAACTCATAAATACTGTTAGAGAATTTTAAGTGTTTTCACGCTTGTAAAAAGCAATATAATTTTAAAGAAAAATGTTTGACAATTGCGAAAATATGATTCTTTTTGTGACAAATGTAGCCCATTATGCATGAATTACAATAAATGACTTGAACTGAGTTCTGCACAACAAACAACATTGCGAGTTGTAAATGCTTTTGTTGATTTTTTTTTACCTCCAGACTGCAGGTTATTCATCATTTGGTTTGATGAATTCCAGGAGTTTTGTTCAACTCATTGGAGTGGTAATTACGCCATATTGGTAGATAGGGGGGCTATGCAGGTGCCAGGGTCCCACGGGGGACTCCCATTGTTCTAAATGTCGCTGCTGCCTGTGAGGACATCTGGGCCCGTGGTCAGGTGCGTGGAGGACAGGCACAGCTGCATGGACCCCAACCCCTTTCCCAGTCTTGGGGGTGTGCACCGACCCACACTTCTGACTATGCGGGGGTGAGTTTTAGACCCTTTTCCCTAGAGGTGACAGTCCTGTATTTATCAGCAGAATGGAGAACTGGGGTTTATTCCCTGTGCGTGTGCAACTATGTGATGGTGAGGGGCCCTTGCACTGTGTACAGTAATATCAGCAGGAGAGCTGCTATTGATTTTGATGATAGATTGAAATGTCATGGCATGGTATGTGTGCGCCACAACACTAGGCAGCATTTGGGAACCATTGCAGGGATCATACCAGAACGTGGAGGAAAACACAGATGTAATGTGGTAATCTGGTAATCATGCATGTCTGCAAGCGTGTGTGTGTGTTGATGACTTTGTTTGGAGATTTGGATGTTTGTATCTGACAGGTAAGACCCCTAATGGCGAGCACATGTGTCCACGTTTATAGAGCTGTATTAGAAGAGTCTAGAGAACCTCTTGGTATATGTACTTTTATTAAATTACTGTACTGACCCAGGTGCGATGTAATATAAAACAATGTTTTTCATTGGCAAAAAGTTTGAAAAATCTTTTTATGGTGTGGAGGATTATACATACATGCAAACCAAGACGTGGCGCCAAACCACTCACCCAAGTGAGTCAGAGCTTTTCTATGGCGTCACATTAGTGCCAAAAATCCAAGCGCATAAAAACTGTTATCGCGCACTGATTCTCCACTTCGTGCGGGCACGGATGAAAACACAGATGTAATGTGGTAATCTGGTAATCATGCATGTCTGCAAGCGTGTGTGTGTTGATGACTTTGTTTGGAGATTTGGATGTTTGTATCTGACAGGTAAGACCCCTAATGGCAGCACATGTGTCCACGTTTATAGAGCTGTATTAGAAGAGAGTCTAGAGAACCTCTTGGAATATGTACTTTTATTAAATTACTGTACTGACCCAGGTGCGATGTAATATAAAACAATGTTTTTCATTGGCAAAAAGTTTGAAAAATCTTTTTATGGTGTGGAGGATTATACATACATGCAAACCAAGACGTGGCACCAAACCACTCACACAAGTGAGTCAGAGCTTTTCTATGGCGTCACATTAGTGCCAAAAATCCAAGCGCATAAAAACTGTTATCGCGCGCTGATTCTCCACTTCGTGTGGGCACGCGACACCCTTTTGCGCGCGTGTGGTGCCTATGTGCGCGCGCGCTGTCTTTGTTTTGGCACTTTGGGGGCGGGTATGCTTAGACAGCCCCTCTTTTCTGATTGGTCAGGCGAAAAAAGCTCAGGGCCAATCAGAAGTATAGCAGGGCGGGTCATCGTCAATATGTATCAAGCCCAAATTTACTGGAGTTGTGGAAAATGCCAATTGAATTTTATCTAAATAGTCCCACATTGTGGCATACATTCAATATCTACATATACAAATATTAAATAAAAAAAAATGTTTTTTAAAACAGACAAGTGAGGAAAGAAAACATATTTGAAAATATAATTTCCATCATTGACTGACATCTTGTCGACTGGTTGTATGTGTATGAAAAGAGAGATATTGATCTTGACACTTCATTAACTATGTGATGTTCTCTCAACAGATGAGACATTACCTTCTTCAAAGACTTTTAGATAAAATTAAATTGGCATTTTCCACAACTCCACTAAATTTAGACTTTTTATAATTTGTTTGTCGACAGGAGCTGTATCATCTTGATACATATTGGCGATGACCCGCCCTGCTATACTTCTGATTGGCCATGAGCTTTTTTCACCTGACCTATCAGAAAGGAGGGGCCGTCTGAGCATACCCGCCCCCAAAGTGCCAAAACGAAGACGGCACGCGCGCACATAGGCCCCGCGCAAACGCAAAAAGGCACCGCGCGCGCTCACAAAGGCACCACACGCGTGCAAAAGGGTGTCGCGCGCGCGCACGAAGTGGAGAATCAACGCCCGATAACAGTTTTTATGCGCTTGGATTTTTGGCACTAATGTGACGCCATACTTTTCTTCCTATCACACACAAAAAAATGTCTCAGGTTGCTCAAACAGCAGTGTTGTGAGGTTAATTTTCAAATACAGTTCATCAATTGTGCATGGATTAAGGATACAATGATTTTTTTCAAGATTGAACACGTGATACTTAAAATATGATTGATAAAAAAACACACATTCTTGGGTATTAACTGGTCCTAGAAAAGATAGGTGGCCATACATTTAGGGTCGTCTTATATTCGGTACAATACAATACACCAGGGATTAATAACTGACGGACCACGTGCCGGATCTGGATCCAGAGTGCGTCCTTCTATAGAAGTATTATTTGTAATTAATAAAAGATGAAAAAAAATGTGTCACCTACAATTCCTTTGTCGATAAAAGTCACTGTGGTTAACACTGAGCTTTTTATGGACAAAAACTAACATGTGAAAGTCAGCGTTAAAACAACAACGGGAAATGCAAAATAGCAGCAGGCACTAGCATTCCTTTCTTGCTTGGCACTCAGCATCAAGGGTTGGAAATGGGGGTTAAATCACCAAAAATGATTCCCGGGCGCGGCACCGCTGCTGCCCACTGCTCCCCTCAATTCCCAGGGGGTGATCAAGGGTGATGGGTCAAATGCAGAGAATAATTTCGCCACACCAAGAGTGTGACAATCATTGGTACTTTAACTTTTTAATTAACACCCCGAGTGAGAACATGGAATGTATGGGAACATTTCACGCTAAACACATCAAAGACACAAATGACTTCTATAGCCGCCTAATGAGGAGCACAGTTACAGTTAAACGAAGTAGTCATCTTTGTTGTCTTTATTGTTCATTTGCACATTCCTATAAATGTCTAAAGCTGAATTTAAAAGCCGATCGCTAAATTAGAGCCGTTGACTACAATCAATTATACTCGACTAATCGTTAAGATAGTTGATGATTACTTGACTATAAAAATAGTCGCAGCGCTAATATGGACCTGGGTCAATAAATAGATCTATTTAGACCAGTGCAGTTTAATATTCCTTAGATACACCATAACATTTTAATACACCTGCACATACTTAAATAAGAATGTAATATAAACATGAATCAAAGAGCCTTTTTCCAAGAAATTTTGTTCTGGCTTGATGATCAATAAACATATAATTTCACTCGTACCAGCCCCATATATTTGAGTTTGGGAAAACTCACTCTTCCTATTAGTTAAAATGATCTAACGCTGAAACCATCTCTTGTCTAATATCGTAAACACTACTGGCCTTCAAAGTGTGCCTAACATAAAACGTGTGTGATGTTCAGCATGACACAACATGCTTCGAGCATTGCACACAAAAAGGCCATGACCGACGTGTTGTGGTATGTTGCAGTAAAACAAACAGACTGAAACACTCACACAGGGCTGCACTTAAGACCTCCTTTTGAGGTGGGAGCATCGCTTAAGGTACAGTAGTGTGTGGCATTCGCTTAATGCAAACCGCCTTTCATATTTCATGAATACCCAAAAATAAAAACAAGACAATTTCTGCTTGATTTTTGTCCTCTTTCTCTCTGCTTTTTTTTCCTGTGGTGTACTTCCTGACTAGAGATTAAATAATTCCTTCGGAATCCTCTTAGGATGGGTTCCCAGCACTTGGCAATTAAACAATTACATTTAATCAGCATGGGGCGACGCTTCAAGTCACCCTCATTTCAGACGTTGATTAAAAGCAATTCTTCAGTGGTTATGGCCGTCGATGCTCGAATCTCGGCTCAGGTTTGTGCCGCCTGTATGCGGGGGTCAGGCCGGATAGCAATATGGCAGCTTCGCGGTACTGAGGAGCCGGATCTGCCTCTGGTGGGTAAAGCGGTAATGGCAGACCTTCTACTGTCGCTTAAGTAGTTAGATTACTTGGAGACCTTTTCAACTTGCACTATGCCTACAATAGAAGAATATAAAGGAGACAATGCAGGTAGCTGCCCATTCATTTCTCATTGTTTTTATTAGGTCTACTTGCATCTGCATTAACACTGCAAGTGGCTTCACTTAAAAACAAACTTTCATTAGCTGGCAGCACCCAGAACTTATAAATCACCAGTCTTTGCCTCCTAAGAGGATCACCTTTTGGGGATTGGATACACGCGGGATAAAACTGTTAGCCAATTATAAATAAATACTTCTGTGACGTGTAAATCTAAATTGAACATTCTCTTTTAAAGGCCTACCGAAATGAGATTTTCTTATTTAAACGCGGATAGCAGGTCCATTCTGTGTGTCATACTTGATCATTTCACGATATTGCCATATTTTTGCTGGAAGGATTTAGTAGAGAACATCGACAATAAAATTTGCAACTTTTGGTCGCCAACAGAAAAGCCCTGCCTTTACCGGAAGTCGCAGACAATGACGTCACCCGTTGATGGCTGCTCACATTGTTTTTAATGGGAGCCTCCAACAAAAAGAGCTATTCGGACCGAGAAAAAGACAATTTCCCCATTAATTTGAGCGAGGATGAAAGATTTGTGTTTGAGGATATTGATAGCGATGGACTAGAAAAAAAAAAAAAAAATCAAGTTAAAAAAAAAAAACGCGATTGCATTGGGACGGATTCAGATGTTTTTAGACACATTTACTAGGATAATTCTGGGAAATCCCTTATCTTTCTATTGTGTTGCTAGTGTTTTAGAGAGTTGAATATTACCTGATAGTCGGAAGGGTGTATCCACTGGTGTGTTGACGCCAGTGTCTGATGGAAGTCGACGGCAGCTGTACGGACGGCACAAGCTCAGCTGACTTTTTACCACAATTTTCTCACCGAAAACTGCTGGTTGACATGTTCACTTGACCGCTCTGAGACATAGTAAAGTTTCACTTCCTGGAATTTGAAACAAGGAATCACCGTGTGTTTGTGTGGCTAAAGGCTAAAGCTTCCCAACTCCATCTTTCTACTTTGACTTCTCCATTATTAATTGAACAAATTGCAAAAGATTCAGCAACACAAATGTCCAAAATACTGTGTAATTATGCGGTTAAAGCAGACGACTTTTAGCTTTGTGTGTGCGCAGCGCTAATATTTCCTAACAGTCCGTGTCGTCACGCGTACACATCAGCATTCTGCGACGTTTTCAACAGGACATTTCGCGGGAAATTTAAAATTGCAATTTAGTAAACTAAAAAGGCCGTATTGGCATGTGTTGCAATGTTAATATTTCATCATTGATATATAAACTATCAGACTGCGTGGTCGGTAGTAATGGGTTTCAGTAGGCCTTTAAAGGGGTCATGTTATAATTTGAATCTACATTTACATGCATCCTTGTGGTCTGCATTACCTGGTAACCATGGTGGTGCATTTTGTCCAAATTTTGCTTAATAGACCCATTTTTTAGCTACTTTCTGACTGTCTCATGAAAATAAGGCATTTAGGAGGCTGTCTTTTTAGATGCAAATGAACCCTTCCACGCCTTGCCCCCTCCAGCCTCCGCTAGTTTACAAGGGACGCTTCTCGCGAGGAACCGAAGAATATCAAAAAATATATATTTTTTATTATAAATGGCAACAGCTGAGGATTTTAGCATCGAACCGTAGGTGTACGAGCCAGTGTCTGATCTGGAGCTCCTCAGCGCCTTTCAGTGCCAAATAGAGATGTGCCCAATGATCGACCACCGATCAGTATACCGGTATGCAGATTTTTGTGAAAAAGTACAGTACGCGATCGCTAATGCCGATTAATGCAATTTATTGCGGATGACAAAGGCCGATCTCCTCTGGCTGACACTGAATTTATTTTTAGTTCTCCGGCTGACAAGTAGCTTGCAGCTAAATATGTGTCTCCATACACAGTGTGAAGCCGCACCCATAAGTAAATAATAATTACTTCCATTACGGCAAATTAACTGCATTTCTTTGTATCTTAAGTATCATTAGCAAGTACTCTATTAGCTGTAGGACAGGGCTAACATGTTACTCACAAAGGGAGAGAAAAAATAACTAGTTTAGATCATGTAAACTCTCAAGAGCACTCACTGTAAATAAATACAAAATTTACAGGTAATACGGTATCGGTATTGGCATCACTCATGGATGAGCGGTATCAGAATTGGCAGCATAAAACACTAATTACAACATCCCTAGTATACTACTTGGTACTGTATAATGTCAACAGCCTTATTTGAAGTGGTTGTGTACATCCACGCAAGAATATAGTGTCATATGTAGCCTTTTTATCTCTGTACTTAAACAATAGACTAGGTAAGACATGTAGAGCTACATTTCCAACGTAATATTACAAAAAGTCTATCTCCTGGTAAATTCTCTCTTCCATTGCCATAAATAGTAGTTGATGTAGTATTTGGGATAATCCTTCTGTTAGAAGTCGATGGTAAAACAGCTGTCTTCAAAGTGGTTTGGACGCACAGAGACATTTTGTCACAGTTATAGGAACATTGTCGCAAATCACATAAATTAAACGGTCACTTTTTACTTCTTACGGAGCATTTTAGGTTTTCGGGTCGCACCGTGTACAAAATTGACATGTTTTTGTTGGACCACAAACACACGACAAGAAATTCAATTGCGTTAACCGGAAAATATTTACCATGTATGAAGATATCCGCTGCCGTAACAAATTAACCTGTCACAATTGTTGGTAAATCTCAAATGTCTTTTATGGAACAAGCAAAAAATTGTTTTATATATATATTAGGGACGGCGTGGCGCAGTGGGAGAGTGACCGTGCGCAACCCGAGGGTCACTGGTTCAAATCCCATCTAGTACCAACCTCGTCACGTCCGTTGTGTCCTGAGCAAGACACTTCACCCTTGCTCCTGATGGGTGCTGGTTGGCGCCTTGCATGGCAGCTCGCTACATCAGTGTGTGAATGTGTGTGTGAATGGGTAAATGTGGAAGTAGTGTCAAAGCGCTTTGAGTACCTTGAAGGTAGAAAAGCGCTATACAAGTACAACCCATTTATTTATTTATTTATTTTATATCTTCGTAACACCCCTATGGTTTCAAATCATCGACACTTATGGTGATCTGAAATACACAAAAACAGGTGCAAACAGGCAATAAGTGTGTTTTGCATAATATGACCCCGTTACAGGATAAAACTTTTATTAGAAATGTCAAATGATTAATTTATTTATTCATTTTAACCACATTTTGGAATTTGAATTTATCATGATTACTCAATTCCTTAAGAAAAGACCCCATTATTTGTACACAAATTTACACTCTGCCCATAGTCAGTTGATCAATCATTTTGGAAATACGCAAAATGGTAAAGAGATGTGATGTTTACCATTCGCAATCTCTATTTGAGATAGAACACATTTTTCTTTTTTTGTGCATTCTAAATTGTGAATAAACGTTAACAAAACTCAGCTAAAAACGGACTCAATGGGGGGCACCTCTATTCCGCACTCAAAATAACCATCCAAAAAACCACCAACAATACTTAATTTACATCTCGGGACCTGAATAGTTACAAAGAATTAGCGATATTATAAATAAAAGCGCTATTTCCAGTGGTGCAATGATCACGGAGCGCTAACAAGTTAATGCTGCTATTTTGACATACTGAGCTGGCCGTGTCCTGCTGCTGCTGCCGAATCGCTTCTGAGCTGGTGAAAGTTTTTCTAGGTTGTAAATTATGCTACTCACTTGGATAGTAGAGCTATAGACCAAAGATTTGGTGATCTTTGACATCCAAATTAGACCCGGAGATGTCGAGAAAAAAAAACATTATTATGAGTAATTCCTCATCTAAACAGGATGATATGAACATTCTATCAGTCGGCATCCCAGTAAAAGCAGACATTGTATAATAAGTGTTTTATTATGTTAATTTTGTATATCTTGTTGAGCACTTAGCAATACTGCTGGATGTTGCTTCTGTGTTTCACGAAAGCTATATCTGTTTAGCACACAGCTTCTAAAATTTGTTGCTCATCTTTCAAATATTCAAGCTCAAAAATATAAGGCTCTAGATCATAATTTGTCCCAAAGTAGTATCTGTTGTCGCTCACGCTGTGAGTAGTAGGTTTGTTGTTGTTGAATAAAACTGTTTTGTCCACATGCACGTCACGGATCAAGTAACTGCTCATGTTAATTATCCCTCGGGAATCTCTGTGAGATTTACATCATTTTGATCCTATCTATTTACTCGCAAACATTGTAAGTCTTTCGGTGTCATGAATCAGACATATTATAATTGCTTCAATATAAAGTGAAAATGTTTTTCCATTATACGGGTAGTTTAACTGGGGAGGGTTACCTGAAAGGCGGGGCAGTTTCATTTATTTTTTTTATCAGACAGCACTAATATCAATTTGTAATACATCAATTCAGTTGATTAATTATTCAACTATATTTCGATTACATTTGAAAGAATATATATACTTTGCCCCGAAAAGGAAAAATAGCAGCCATTTGTGCAATAAAAGAAAGAAAATATTTCTAATATATCTAAAGCAGGAGACCCTTGCACCACCAACATGGTGAATAGCCTTTCACCTTTAAACCTTTTCAACCTTCAGGTTACTCAAAGCACTTTGAAGTCATTTGCAAATCCCAGATTTCTAAGAATTAACATGAGAACACAAGTGAGTCTTGTTCTTTTTTTGCACATTTCCTTTGTTCTGTATTGCTGCCATAAAATTGATAATTTGCTGCGGATTTAGTTTTATATTGTAGTTTTTTTTTTACGTTTATTTATTCAAAAAAATCTTATTGAGATTAAGAATGTCTTTTCCAAGGCAAAAAGAAAACACTATTATGGGCGGCACAGGAGAAAAGTGGGTGCGTATTGCCCAAGGACACAACGGCACTAACTCGGATGGCAGAAGCTGTATTTGTACCAGGAACTCTTAAGTTTTTAGACGACAGTTCTACCATCTTAAGCGACTGTTTAAGCACCGGCACCGTTTAAAAAGTACTGATTTAACCAATGTAGACAATGGGCATTATTAGCTATACTTCATGTATTTGGAGTTTATTTTTGTAACCTACAAAGGACCAAGATTGCTCATGAGTTTCAGTCAGCAGAGTAAAGATACTGATGATTTTATATGGGGAAGTCAAATATAGATAAAATCCTGAACCAAGATGAGAACGTAGACTTGTTTTCCTCCTGAAATGTGGCCTCATAGCAGCACTGAACCAATCTAATGACATTCCCGTAGTAGTAACTCCTTGCCTTGGCAGAACTCTCATGGGGAAAGCGCAACAAAAAGTGATAATTACATGATATATACATAGAGAATAAAAGGGAGCATGTTTACATAACCAGGCCCATAAATATCAGACTGAGACGACATTGTTCTATGTCTCCTTTTAAGCCGATCTCCTTGGGACACCATTTTAATGACATGATGGTTTAAAGAGATGCCTGCTCCGTCTCGTTCCATATTTAATTAACTTTTGCTTTTTCTTACGAAGAGGAAGAGAGGGGGAAAAACAACAGAGAAAATAAAGCGCGACGAGGCAAAAACACACAGGCGTGAGATAGCGGGGAGACAATAACAAATAGCTGGGAGAACAGAGGGAGGCTGGGGGAACATGAGCAGAGACCTTGTCATGCTTTTGTGAGCTGTTTACAATACAAGGGATGCAAGGGATGGGACGGGGAACTGGGGAGAGAAAGGAGGTAAAGGCTGAGAGACAAGGAGGGGGTCTTAGAATTGAAAAAGGAGAGGTTTAAAAATTAAAACAGAAGAAGCGAGAGGTGGTGTGAAGGAGGGTCTTCTACGGAACATAATGGTGTATTGCAACTAGTGTTGTTCCGATACCAATATTTTGGTACCGGTACAAAAATTATTTAGATACTTTTTGGTACTTTTCTAAATAAAGGGGACCACAAAAATGACATTATTGGCTTTATTTTAGCAAAAGTATTAGGGTACATTAAACATATGTTTCTAATTGCAAGTTTGTCCTTAAATAAAATAGTGAACATACAAGACAACTTGTCTTTTACAAACCCCGTTTCCATATGAGTTGGGAAATTGTGTTAGATGTAAATATAAACGGAATACAATGATTTGCAAATAATTTTCAACCCATATTCAGTTGAATATGCTACAAAGACAACATATTTGATGTTCAAACTGATAAACTTTTTTTTTTTTTTTTTTCAAATAATCATTAACTTTAGAATTTGATGCCAGTTGGGAAAGGTGGCAATAAATACTGATAAAGTTGAGGAATGCTCATCAAACACTTGTATGGAACATCCCACAGGTGTGCAGGCTAACTGGGAACAGTTGGGTGCCATGATTGGGTATAAAAGCAGCTTCCATGAAATGCTAAGTAATTCACAAACAAGGATGGGGCGAGGGTCACCACTTTGTAAGCAAATTGTCGAACAGTTTTAGAACAACATTTCTCAACGAGCTTTTGCAAGGAATTTAGGGATTTTAACATCTATGGTCCGTAAAATCATCAAAAAGTTCAGAGAATCCGGAGAAATTACTGCACGTAAGCAATGATATTACGGACTTTTGATCCCTCAGGCGGTACTGCATCAAATACAGACATCAGTGTGTAAAGGATATCACCACATGGGCTCAGGAACACTTCATAAAACCACCGTCAGTTACTACATCTGTAAGTGCAAGTTAAACTCTACTATGCAAAGCCAAAACCATTTATCAATAACACCAAGGAATGCCGCCGGCTTCGCTGGGCCCGAGCTCACCTAAGAGACTGATGCAAAGTGGAAAGGTGTTCTGTGGTCTGACGAGTCCACATTTCAAATTATATTTGCAAAGGAGGACGTGGTGTCCTCCAGAACAAAGAGGAAAATAACCATTCGGATTGATATAGGTGCAAAGTTTAAAAGCCAGCATCTGTGATAGTATGGGGGTGTATTAGTGGTCAAGGCATAGGTAACTTACACATCTGTGAAGGCACCATTAATGCTGAAAGGTCCATACAGGTTTTGGAACAACATATGTTGTCATCCAAGCAACGTTATCATGGACGCCCCTGGTTATTTCAGCAAGACAATACCAAGCCACGTGTTACAACAGCATGGTTTCTTAGTAAAAGACTGCAGGTACTTTCCTGGCCCGCCTGCAGTCCAGACTTGTCTCCCATCGAAAATGTGTGGCGCATTATGAAGCCTAAAATACGACAGCTCGCCCCATCCTTGTTTGTGAATTACTTAGCATTTAATGGAATCTGCTTTTATTCCCAATCATGGCACCCACCTGTTCCCAATTAGCTTGCACACCTGTGGGATGTTCCAAATAAGTGTTTGATGAGAATTTCTCAACTTTATCCGTTTTTATTGCCCTCTTTCCCAACTTCTTTGTCACGTGTTGCTGGCATCAAATTGTAAAGTTAAAGATTATTTGCAAAAAAAAAAGTTTATCAGTTTGAACATCAAATATGTTGTCTTTGTAGCATATTCAACTGAGTATGGGTTGAAAATGATTTGAAAATTATGTATTTCGTTTATATTTACATCTAACACAATTTCCCAACTCATATGGAAACGGGGTTTGTAGAAAAGCGCTATACAAGTACAACCCATTTACCATTTACACCCTGGACAAGTCGCCACCTCATCACAGATTTAGCACCATGCTAATTTCCATCTGTAGTCCTTATATGGCACATCTAACATCCACAATTAAAACTACACAGGATTGAAAATACACAACAATATTGAAATTACATAATGATAATCAATTTGAAATACAAGTACAATACATAGAAGGTATGTGAGTTACAAATTTGTCAACTTACAGGTACAGGAGTATACAAAGTGCAGCAGTTTTTATCAAAATCCACATACAGAGCAGTAGTCATCATACATGCACCCTCTGCTGTTGTAAGTTCTAATACAAAGTAGCGTATAGTTCTAACTTAAATCTGTCAGTAGATTCCATATGGAAGCACAAAACGCTACGAGACGCAGTCGAAGCGGGCTCGGCCATTAAAAAGTTTAACCCTAGCACCACCATCACATTTTATGTAGACCACAAGGAAGTTTTTTAAATGTACAAAAAAAAAATACAATATGACCACTTTAACTCAATGTTTTATTACTGTATGGTATGTTTTAATATTGACTGGTTACTTTATTTGTATGGCTGTTGATGAAGTCAAAAGGCTGTGACATGCTGCTTGAAACATGTATGTACAGTGACAGTTTGATCATGTAACAGAATATTTTTTTATAATTTAAACATTTTAATTAAATAAATCTGAAGTTTTGATGATCAAACACTTCTGTTCGTAAAAGATTGTGGACATCAAAAAACACTTTTTACAGAGAACAAATATAGTTTTACATGCAAAAATTATGTAAAATCCATAAAAATTACAAATGAATTGGATAAATTAACATTTAATATAACTTGTATCTCTTTTAAATACTTTTGTAAGCGTGATGATGGTGAGAGAGTCCCACAAGCGCCACCTCTGTACTTTGCTACGACTTCTTTCTTGAACTCTATAGTGATTTTTGCCTTATTTATCAAAGTGCTGCCACTCATGTTATAACTAAGAATGTATGGACAACGACTTTGTGCTTAATTGACGTAATCAGAAGCAAGCGCACGACAGCTTTAAATTAATAACGGAGCAGCATCTCCTCATTTGGAAACAACAACACAGGAAACGTGTCCCATGAAAACCGTTCGACCGAAATTCTAATAACTAAAGTTCCTTGGGTGAATAATGTAATCTCACTAGACTGGTATGTTTTAGCGCTTTTATGGGGAGTTTACTGACAGATATAAGTAAGAACTTTACATTACAAATTGCAACAGTGGAGGATGAATGTCCAATAACAAGAAGAAAAGAGGAAAAAGAAGAAGCTTAACGACTACGGTGTTGGCGCGGACGTGCACAATTTTTCATGACTTCTACAGATCCCAAATGCAGATCAGACCAGAAGGTAAGAAAAGTTGCTTCATAGCTTACCAAAGTTGTACTAAAACATTTCGATATATTTTTGAGCACTGTGTGTAATATTCTATATTTTCAATGGAACATATAAAATGTTGGTGTTGTTTACTAGAGCCATATTGCAATTAGGGCTGGGCGATATGGCGATATTTTTAGGCCATGTCACGATACACAATATACATCTCGATATTTTGCCTTAACACATTATGCATATAATTACACCAGTATGATTCTATGTGTCAACATTGAACATTCTTGTTCTGTTCATACTGCATTAATATATGCTCATTTTAAACTTTCATGCAGAGAGGGAAACCACAAGTAAGTCAATTTACCAAAAGTGTATTTATTAAACATGTATTAAGCAGTGGCACAAACAATGTAATTTCAAAACAGAAAGTGCAAGATTGTCAGAGACATTAAAACAAGCTATTAGTGCACTTTTGGGCATGATGTCACTAAGATGACATATCAAAACAACACTAGATTAAAGTGCACTTTTTGTACAGAACGCCACTACAGTAGTTTAAAACAAATAAAGTGCACTTTTGTGCATGATGTTACACAAGATATTTAAATAACAGTCAAATAAAAACAAGCTGCATAATAGGAAATCAAATAGTGTATGTCCTTCGCTGTGTGATAGGTTACTGCGGACGTTATCTCCTTCTGTTGACTATTTTTTTTCATACGGTGTTGATCTGGAAATGGTTGCTTGGGCAATTTGTGAGTGTGGCACCGAACAGAGATGTGAACATGCAGAGTTTCAACCACTCTTCACTCTCTAGCAGGTGACTTTTCATGCGCTTTTGCCGCATACTTGTTTGACATCTTGCCGCTTGAAGCCAAGCCACCGGCAGACAATGGACCATGTGCTGTTTTTTGGGAATTAATTCTTCCTTCATTTTTTACCAGATTCGCACCTTCTTTCTCTCGTATTTCCACTCTCACAACTCCGTTAGCATCACAGCAAACGTTACCATGCCGCTACCTCTCTGCTCCGCGAGGGCGTATGACGTTGCACCTGTGACAGTATGTGACGTATGTAAGAAAGTGCGCTTGTTTTATCTCTCTGTGCAAAAGACACACAAGAAAGAGTGAGAAGAGCCTGAAATGTAATGCCCGCAGCTAAAAGCAACTGCCTTAAAACGTATACTCGAATATCCCGATATAGTCATTTTCTATATTTGAACAGAGACAAACCCGCGATATATCGAGTATATTCAATATATCGCCCAACCCTGATTGCAATCATTGGGGTGTCTACACTTATCTCTTATGTTTGACTGCCATCTGCTGGTCACACTTATCATTACACCATGTACCAAATAAAATAGCTTCAGGTGCGTCAACCAAACTTATTCCTTACATTAGGCGCACCGGGTTATAAGGCGCAATGTTATAGTCCGTAAAATACGGTGGCTTTGTCCTTTGTAAATGTAATTTTCTAACTAATGAATTATGTTTTGTTAAGTTTAATTTTGGAAATGAAAGCCCAGTTTACATACTGTTTGTTTAAAAGAGAAAGGGCAATAAAATATGTTTGACATAACATAGTAAATAATTGTGATTTATAATCGTGATTTCAATTTTGATACAAATAACTTGTCCAGGGTGTACCCCGCCTTACGCCCGATTGTAGCTGAGATAGGCACCAGCGCCCCCCGCGACTTCAAAGGGAATAAGCGGTAGGAAATGGATGGATGGATGGATAATCGTGATTATTAATTTGGCCATAATCATACAGCCATATTTGAGGCCCAGTCGGTCGACTTTCCTTATTCGTTGTTGAGATACGATGGTGTTGAATGCTGAGCTAAAGTCTCCGAACAGCATTCTATCATAAGCTTCGTTAGAATGCATTTAACAACTCCGACTCTCAAAATAAACCGTTTTAAGAGGGAGCAAAATATTGGGCTGAAAAAAAGTTAGCAAAATAAAATCTACACTTTTGTTTAAATTAAAGAACCATCATAACATGTTATCTAGACCACAAGGCAGTGTTTTAAATGTAGAAAACAATCATGATATGACCCTTTAATTGATTCCTATCCATGTACTGTACATCAAATTGTTGTCTGGCAATACATACTGTTTTGGCATGACCACACACACATATCACAGGAATATCAGAGGAAGCATCATGAAACAATGTGCTGGAACTAAACACAGCCTCCTCCCTGGCAGGCACCATTTTAACTACTGTTTGTACTAGACAGGAGGGAGAAATAATCGATTTTTAGATGCATTGCAATTCAGACATGGACAATTACAAATCAATTGGTAAACATCAATAATCGATAATCAATTTATTTATTGTTTAAAAATTAATGCACACAGTCCTAAAATTTGGTTGACTGCAGTGAGCCACCTCACTGAAAGATCCGATCAGCTCTTTTATTATAGGGCACTTACATTCCAGTTTTACACACATTTCCATGAATTTAATACAAGTCGGAATTAAATTAACTGTTTCTTGTTACAAATGCACTGTTGTTTTTTTTAAGTTGCAAGTGATAAATACTTATTTAGTGAAACGAAAATAAATGTAAAATTGCATCAGACGAATCGTAGCGTCTGAATCATAATCGGATCATGAGGTGGCCTAGTCTGAATACGGTAGGCCTGGGCAAATTAAGGCCCAGGGGCCGCATGCGGCCTGTTAAGCTTTTCAATCTGACCCGCCGGACATTCCCAAATATTTTTTTTAGATCTTAAAGACGGAAACACTATGTGCCACCATGATATGAGTGATGTTTTCAAATTACCGTAAGTCTTGAACTATACAAAGTATTTCAATGGCTGGAATCTGTGCTTTTGCTTGATATACTAGTTACTATGGTCATCTAAGTAGTTACTATGGTTATCTACTTCACAGCAGCTCAGAGGAGGCACCAAGCAGTGTGAGGGGGCAGCGTTTCCACAGATTTTCAGCCTGAAATGTGGGTGTCAGGGACTGACGCGGAAAGAAATTTTTACAACAAAGTTGTAAAGCTTAGTGATATATCAGATGTATCAGATTCTAGGTGGTTTTTTTACCCTTTGCGTTCATATTTCGCTGTGTTTGTTGAATTTTTGTTCCGTTTTGCTTGATTGTAAAATATGTAGATTGAGAGGGGGTGTGACGTTCATATGTTGTCAATATTCAGTGTTTTATCGTTCATAGCTAATATTGTAAATCCCACATTCTTTATTTTCATGTACATTTTGGGTGTCTCACTCAGTAAAAAAATGTAAAATTCCATTCCGTTTAAGACGGTCTGTCAAAACATTTTTAGCATTCAATCAGACATTATTGTGAGCTTTTGTATTAGTGTTCCTAAAAATAGACACATTTTTTCTCTAAATTTGGGCCTTCTAGTCAAAATAATTGCCCAGGCCTGGTATGCAGTCCACTCTGCATTGTTGATACACCAGTCCACATGTCCTCTCTTCTTAACAGACTCATCAAAGCAAAGTCAGATAAGGTTTTCATCTTAGCCTGGTTCATATTTTATTGCTTGGTGTTTAATGCATATTTGAAATCCTACACAACCATGAAAACAACATAATCTGGTGTCTTTACTATTTAAGGTATCTAGTGACAGGATCAAGGTACTAATAAAACATGGGGAGAGTTTAATTACTTAGTGGGAAGTAGGGCTGGGCGATATATCGATATAAACGTGATATCGCAGGTTTGTCTCTGTGCGATATAGAAAATGACTATATCGTAATATTCGATTATATGTTCTCCCACAGTTAGTTTTAGCTGCGTGCATTACATTACTGGCGTTTCTCACTCCTTCTCGTCTTCTTCTCACAGAGACATAAAACATACGTCACATACTCTCGCGAGTGTAGCGTCATACGCGCTTGCCGATGTTGTAAGCACAATACCAATTTGCAAAATGCGCAACCGCATTTTGCAAATTTAATGTCAAATCAAATCAAATCAAATCAAACCAAACTACTGACTAAACTACTACCAAGTGTGGATTCAGGTCGGGTGGCCTATTTCAAGTTCCAGGTAACCCTACATTATTATATTTTATAAATAGTAAACCAAGTTGTGGTAGTAGTTTAGTCAGTAGTTCTGTCGTGGATGTACACTGTATAGTGATGAATCCAATAAACATTTGATTAGATTTGATTTGACATTAAATTTGCAAAATGCAGTCGCGCATTTTGCAAATTGTGCTTACAACACCAACCAGAGAGGTAGCAGCATGGCTAACGTTAGCTGAGGCAGGCCGAGCGGAGCGGAGCTTGTGACATTACAAGAGAGAGATGGTGTGAAACTGATCACAAATGGAGGAAGAACAATAAATGCCCAAAATAAAGAACAGGGTGTCCATCATCTGCCGGTGGTTTGGCTTCAAGTGGGAGGATATTCAGCAGACAACAGCAATATACAAAGTATGCAGCAGAAGTGTTACTACAAAAAGGTAGCAGCACTACTAATTTGTTCTTTCATTTAAAAAGTCACCTGCGAGAGAATGAAGAGTATTTAATAAGTACACTTTTGGTCAATTGACTCAGTTGTGATTTCCCTCTCTGCATGAAAGTTTAAAAGTAGCATATATTTAAGGCCTACTGAAATTAGATTTTCTTATTCAAACGAGGATAGCAGGTCCATTCTATGTGTCATACTTGATCATTTCGCGATATTACCATATTTTTGCTGAAAGGATTTAGTAGAGAAAAACGACGATAAAGTTCGCTACTTTTGGTCTTTCTTAAAAAAGCCCTGTCTTTCCCGGAAGTAGTGCGCGTGACGTCACAGATTGTTGGACTCCTCACATCCACCCATAGATGACAATCATGGACGCCAGCAGCGCGAGCGATTCTGACCGAGCGATTCTGACCGAGAAAGCGACAATTTCCCCATTAATTGAAGCGAGGATGAAAGATTTGCGTTTGAGGATATTGATAGCGACGGACTAGAAAAAAAAAAAAAGCGACAGCTCCGGGCGGCGGCAGTGTGAGCGTTTCAGATGTAATTAGACTCATATACTAGGATAATTCTGGAAGATCCCTTATCTACTTATTGTTTTAATAGTGTTTTAGTGAGATTTTAAAGATTGTAAAGTAAAGATTGTAAAGACATACCTCGAGGTCGGATGGCTGCGTTGAACACACTGTGTCTCAGAGAGAAGCCGAGGAGCCAAGCTCACAGCTGCTGCAGAGCGACAAATAATCCACGGATGTCTTCGGTAAGATATATATCACAATTTACCCATAAAAAAACATGCTTGTTGACGTAGAGAAAACATGTTCGCTTGACCACTATGCTTTCACAACAAACAAAGAAACGCTGGCTGGGTCTCGGTGCTAAAGACAGCTACAATCCACTGCTTTCCACCAACAGCATTGTTCTTTATAGTCTCCATTATTAAATTAACAAATTGCAAAAGATTCAGCAACACAGATGTCCAAAATACTGTATAATTATGCGGTTAAAGCAGACGACTTTTAGCTGTGTGTGTGTGCACAGCGCTAATATTTCCTTACGGTCCGTGACGTCACGCGTATACGTCATCATTCCGCGATGTTTTGAACACGAAACTTCCAGTAAATTTAAAATTGAAATTTAGTAAACTAAAAAGGCCGTATTGGCATGTGTTGCAATGTTAATATTTCATCATTGATATATAAACTATCAGACTGTGTGGTTGGTAGTAGTGGGTTTCAGTAGGCCTTTAATGCAGTATGAACAAGAATGTTTTAATGTAGACACATAGAATCATCATACTGCTGTGATTATATGCATCAAGGCTTCACGGTGGCAGAGGGGTTAGTGCATCTGCCTCACAATACGAAGGTCCTGCAGTCCTGGGTTCAAATCCAGGCTTGGGATCTTTCTGTGTGGAGTTTGCATGTCCTCCCCGTGAATGCGTGGGTTCCCTCCGGGTACTCCGGCTTCCTCCCAATTTAGGGCCAATTTAGGTTGATTGGCAACACTAAATTGGCCTTAGTGTGTGAATGTGAGTGTGAATGTTGTCTGTCTATCTGTGTTGGCCCTGCGATGAGGTGGCGACTTGTACCCCGCCTTCCGCCCGATTGTAGCTGAGATAGGCGCCAGCGCCCCCCGCGACCCTGAAAGGTGGGTGTTCATTCGAGGCAAGGCAAAATATCGTAATATATATCGTATATCGCAATATGGCATGAAAATATCGCGATATTAATAAAAGCCAATATTGCCCAGCCCTAGTGGGAAGCATACCGATGTGTGTAGTTGCAGTGTTTGTTATTACTCACCGGCTATTAAAGAGTCAGAGGTCCTTGTGTAGCTAGCAGCTTGGTGTGGAAAGACACAGGCGCAGCAGCATATGGGATATTAATGTAATAGTGTGCTTACATTAAATAATTTAATGTTATTTGTCAATGCCCATGACAACAGAACCCATACTCACTTGTTAGTGTAGGTTCTCTGCAGCGATGTTCGCTAGCTATGTAACAACTAAACCAACAATTTGCAGTTGTGCTCATTAGAAAATAACTTACTGCTGAATAAACGTTTACTTCTTCAATAACATAAAAGACAGCTTATTAAAACAGCTTAGTAAGATGCAGTATAATACAACTTACTTAACACAGGAATCAAAACATTAACTTTAAATGTAGACGCATTAAAACGCTCATTTCCGCCGAGGTTTAAGCCCCGCCCTCAAATAATTGCCATCTGTCATTAATTGGTCAATGGGGAAGATTGACAACTGTTGATCCAATGCAAATCTAAGGCAGGCATGAGGCGTTCAAAGCTTACATTTAGCATGGGCAATCTTACAATCCTACAAAAACAAACACAAACGTCAATATTTTAAAGTACATTTTCCCAGCATTAAATGTAATGAAAAACTGATAATAATAATATATCATGACAAATGAAATGCAATCTTATTTCAATTCATCCTGTAATTAATCAGTCATTCAGTTAAAAAATACATAAATTTTAGTGTAGATGTGCCAAAAGGTATTAAATATTTATATGTACTATATTTACTGTTTATATATATATATATATATTGTAATAATCCCAGGAATGCAGGCTCATACAACTTCTCCGTTTTATCGTATCTTTATTGCACAAGATGCAAAACAACCATACAACAGGACTCATGTGTCTTTTTCCAACCGACTTCCCGGGCAACTCGAACACACACACCCCCTATCAACAATGTCACTTCCCTATATCTTCCCGGAAGTCCCGCCCCCCGGCCAAAGCCATTCGCTAACACCCTGTAGCAGCCGCTACACCGCCCCCCCCTTACAAAAAGTCCTCGCCCTCGAGGACTGACCCGTAAGGCAACATTTGGTGACATCACAACAGCATGTAAATCAGAGCAACACATTAGTGCAAACAAAACAATGTAGACAACGTAACCTTTACATCACACAAAACAGGTTTACAACACCCACACCCAATTTTCCCTAGTCTAAGGACACCACAAAGTCTTGCAAGCGGTCCGGAGGCCTCTTTTCCCGCCTCGGCTGCTCCCTTCCAGTCCCCAGGAATGGGACAACTGGGTCAGGTGTGCCAGTCCTCGGGAGGGAGCTGGAAGGGGCGGGGGACACAAGGGGAGGGGAAATTGATTCTTCCTGGAGGGTAAACGGGGTATTGGGAACGGGCTGGGTGGGCAAGGGAGAGGTCACCTGTGTATCCGAGGCAAGGGAAGGGGGACCCCCCCGGTAGGGGGCTAGTCTGTCTCTGTGGAGGGCCACTTTCCTTCCCCGGGGGGGCAGCTGGACACGATACACAACCTCTCCCAGCTTCTGGAGTATCCTACAGGGCCCTGTCCATTTGCTGTCCAGCTTGGGACTGCGGCCCTTCTTCCGAATCGGGTTGTAAACCCAGACCAACTCGCCTGGCACGAAGTCCCTCCCTCGGGTCGTCATGTCATAGTAGCGTTTTTGTTTCACACCAGCTTCCTGCAGCCGCTCCCGAGCAAAACTGTGGGCTGAGTCCAGCCGGTCCTGTAATTTCCTGGCGTACTCTGGTCCTGCAGCGAAGGCCGGGGCATCAGGAGGGCGGCCAAAGGCCAGCTCTGCTGGTGTGCGCATCTCTCTCCCTAGCATGAGAAGCGCCGGTGTGCACTCCGTGGATTCCTGGACAGCAGAGCGACACGCCATCAGCACCAGCGGTAGGTGTTCGTCCCAGTCACGCTGGTGGCGGGAGGTGACAATGGCGAGCTGGTCTCCCAGGTTGCGGTGGAAACGCTCCACCAACCCATCACTCTGAGGGTGCAATGGGGTAGTGCGGGTTTTGTGGATACCCAGGCGCTCGCACAAGGCGGAAAACACCCGGGACTCAAAGTTTGTGCCCCGGTCACTGTGCAGAGACGCCATAACGCCAAACCGACTTATCATGCCCCCCACCAGGGCATCAGCAATGGTCTCTGCCTCCTGGTTGGGAATGGCGTATGCCTCTGGCCATTTTGTAAAATAGTCAATGGCGGAAAGGACATAGCGGTTCCCCTTGTCCGACCGTGGGTAGGGCCCCGTAATGTCAATCCCCACCCTGTCCATGGGGCACCCCACTGGGAACTGTTGGAGCGGCGCCTGTGAGCGCCCAGTGGGGCCTTTGCGGGCAACGCAGGGGTCGCAGCGGCGGCAGAAATCATCCACATCTCTCTTCTGCCGACCCCAATAGAACCCCTGTCGCAGCCGCTTAAGTGTTTTGGCGACCCCGAAATGTCCAGACCCACCTTCCCCATGCAGTGCCCTAAGCACCGCCCCTTGCAGTCCCTTTGGCACCACCACCTGCCACTGGTCTTCACCCGTGGCCGCGGCCTTAAATGCCCGCTGCAGCACGCCTTGGGACACCCGCAGTGAGTCAAACATGGCCCAAAGTCCCTTGGTAGCCTTGGAGAATGGTGCCACCGCCTCCCAAGGCGGGCGCTGCCCAGCCTCTACCCACTGCAAGACAGGATGGAGGTCTGTGTCACCCTCCTGTGCGTGCCTCCAATCAGTGTTCGTCACAGTCTGTAGTTCCCTGCAGGCAACGTTATCAGCCTGACTGACGGCCACACCCTCAGCGCCTTCCGCCCGCCGCTCTTGTTCCCGAGCTTCCCTGCGCTCGCAGTAACGACATCCGTCTGCTGCACACGGCCGGCGAGAGAGTGCGTCCGCGTTGGAGTGGCGAGCGCCCGGCCCATGTTCTATTTTAAAGTCGTATCCTTGTAGCTCTTCCAACCACCTGGCGACCTGCCCCTCCGGCTCCCGGAAAGTCATTAGCCACTGGAGGGCAGAGTGGTCAGTCCTAATCACAAAGGGGAGGCCACACAGGTAGTATTTAAAGTGTCTGATAGAGAGCACCACGGCCAGCAGTTCTCGGCGGGTGACGCAGTAATTACGCTCCGACTTTGTGAGTTTCTGACTGAAGTATGCCACAACCCTCTCCCCTTCCTGCCACGGCTGTGCAAGTACACCCCCCACCCCCACCCCGCTGGCATCAGTGTCCAGTAAGAAGGGTAGGGCGAGGTCAGGTGGGGCGAGTACCGGGGCCTCACACAGGGCCCGTTTCAACCCCCAGAATGCCTCCTGGCACCCTTCGGACCACACAAAGTCTTTGCCTCTTTCCAGCAAATGGTATAGGGGCGCGGCGATTGTAGCAAAACCCCGCACGTGCCTCCGGTAGTAAGAGGCAAGCCCAATGAAGCTCTTCAGCTGTCCTTGGTCTCGAGGGGCGGGCCAGTCTCTCACGGCCCGCACTTTCTCACCCATGGCGCCAATGCCATTGGCACCCAGCTCATGTCCCAAGAAGGTTACTTCTCGTCGCATGAAACTGCATTTCTCAGGGTGCAGTTTAAGGCCCGCTGCTCGAATCCTCTCCAGGACTCTCCTCAAGGACCCCAAAGCTGCTTCGAAAGAACGCCCGTGTACCAGGATGTCGTCCAGGTATACCAGGCACTCTTGGCGTGGAATACCAGCCAGTACTTTGTCCATAAGCCGGGCAAAAGTGGCGGGTGCATTACAGAGCCCAAAACTAAGGACTTTGAATTGCCACAAGCCCCGGCCAGTACAGAAGGCGGATTTAGGGCGAGATTCGGGAGAAAGGGGTACTTGGTAATATCCGCTCTTAAGGTCCAGAGTGGTGAACCACGAAGAGCCGGAAACTAGGTCCAGGGACTCATCAATACGGGGTAGGGGGTAAGAGTCCTTTGTGGTCACTTCGTTCAACCGTCTGTAATCTACACAGAATCGCTAATCATCAGCCTTCTTCTTCGCGACCATGACCACAGGTGCCACCCAGGGGCTCTCAGACGGCTCAATAAAGTCGGCCCGCAGCAGGTCATCCACGGCCTTGTCGCATACCTGCTGCCGAGCGAGGGGGATGCGGCGCGCGTGACACTTGATGGGCCGCGCCAAGCCAGTGTCTATTACATGCTCTGCCAAGTGGGTTCTTCCCACTTCATTCTCATTCGTTGCAAAGCTGCCCTAAAATTCCATCAGCAGCTGTTTCAGCTGTTCTTGTTGCTGTTTTTCCAGGTCTCCGTACTCCTCTCTCCACACCCCTTCTCCCACGACCGAGGGGCCCGGCGGTGGGCGAGGGGATGTGGCCGGGGCTGCCCGGGGCTGGCATCCCCGGGTAGTAAACTGCTCGGTCTCCCCCCTCATTGGCTGAAGGGAGACAGGGTGAGGGCAGGAGTAGTAATTTGGTGCGGTGTGGGGCAACCAGAATGCAGAGGCATGCGGTGAAACGGGAAGGGGCCCGGGAACTAGGGTACCCATGGCAACTGTTGGGCCGCCCGGGAAGTTAAGTGTACCCCTCCCCATGTCTAGCAGGCACCCAGTGACTCGGAGGAAGTCCAGCCATAAGATGCAGCAGTCTTGCACGTCTGCCACCCAAACTAGATGGCGGACTTTTTTTCCCCCCCACGCACAACCACAGGAACCCCTTCCCCACCATAGGAGCAAGCTGGCCAGTGACTGTGCGGAGCTGTACTGCTGTAGGCTCAAGTGGTGTACTGCTGGGCAGAACATCTGGTCTTACCAGCGTTACTGATGACCCCGTGTCCACCAGGCCCGCGGTAGGCACCCCCTGGACAGAGACAGCAATGTGGCAGGAGCCCCCTCCCTTGGGGCCCCCTCGAGTCCAGCCCACCGCCATTGGTGGCACACTGCTGTCGTCTGCTTCTGGGGGGGACGGAGCCCCTCCCCCCTGGCTGTGCCGCTGGGCTCCTCCGGTTGCCAGAAAGCGAGGAGTAGAAGAAGGGGAGTCGTCGTCTGCTTCTGGGGGGGATGGAGCCCCTCCCCCCTGGCTGTGCTGACGGGCTCCCTCCCCTGCCTGACGAGCGTGTGCTGGCGAGTCAGGGTTCGTGGTGGCTGTAGGGGCCCGCATACCCCCGACTATGCGGGCCCGGCGCCGTTTCCCGGCTCACGACGAGTGGCAGGGCACTCCCTGCGAAAGTGTCCAGGTTGGCCACATCCCCAGCAGACCTGCATGGGGCGCGGGCCACGTTAATTTTGCAGAGTCACCGCCCTCAGTAGTTCGGTAATTTCTGTCGCCCAAGCCGGCGCCATGTCACCAGACGGGTGTGACGACACCGCCCTCACTGGATGGGGTTTCATTTCCAGTTCCCCAGCTGCAGCAGCACTTCCCAGCATCTCCCTCTCAACAGCAGCTTCCAGTGCCTCCTGCAGGGACCTCGGGTGCTGAAGCTGCACTTGCACGCGCAGGTCAGGAGGAGTAATGGCTCCAACAAACAGATCAGTTGCGAGTTCGTTTCGTGCCTCAGCAGGCAGGTGACCATATGCACGGCGCACCTGGCCCTCAATGTCATTAGCAAGCCCCCGGAGTGGCTCGCCAGGCTTCCTGCACCTCCCTCTCAGTTCAGTTTTTAGAAGTGCTGGCTGAGACCATCTCCCAAACCTCCTCTTGAGCGCCCCCACCAGGGCTGCGTAGCATCGCTGCTGTTCGGGATCCAGCAGCAGGAGGCACGAAAGAGCCTCTCCCTCTAGACACAAAGCCAATTGCAATGCTTTGTCCTTTGCTTCCCACCTTCTAGCGTCTGCCAACAGTTCAAATTGAGCGTGGAACGCCTCCCAATCCGATCCACCGGCAAATTTTGGCGTCTTCACTGATGCAGCAGACGGTGGGGGGGCCGCGCCGTGCGGGGAAGTTGCTGGCGGCGGCGGCGGCGGCGGCGGCAACTTTACATCTTCACGGGTCGACGAGCCGCTAGTCTGCGAGCAGTAGCGTGGCTGTTCGACAGTCACCCGCTCCAAAACAGCGTCATCCCGCTCCACTTTATACTTCATTTCACCGGAGCTAAACATGATAAACGGCTAGCGGTCCTAGCTAACTCACAGACTGAAGCTAACTGGCTAATGCGTCCTTACCGCGACAAAGTCTCCTTCGAACTCGCCGTTTTACTTCTGACACCAGTGTAATAATCCCAGGAATGCAGGCTCATACAACTTCTCCGTTTTATCGTATCTTTATTGCACAAGATGCAAAACAACCATACAACAGCACTCATGTGTCTTTTTCCAACCGACTTCCCGGGCAACTCGAACACACACACCCCCTATCAACAATGTCACTTCCCTATATCTTCCCGGAAGTCCCGGCCCCCGGCCAAAGCAATTCGCTAACACCCTGTAGCAGCCGCTACAATATATATATATATATATATATATATATATCCTAAAATCCTACAAAAACACTACTAAAACACAAACTTCAAGATTTTAAAGTGCATTTTTTCCAGCATCTATGTATTGAAAAACTGATAATAATAATATTATGACAAATGAAAGCAAACTCATTTTAATTTATCCTGTAATTAGTCAGTCATTGAGTTAAAAAAAGGCATACAATTTTAGTGCAGATGTGCCAAAAGGTAACGTCTGCTTGTATAGGGGCCAAAGTGACCCCTGAGATTCAGCAGATGACGCTGTGGTGACAAAAGATTGGTGTGAGAAGTCTTTTGTGACTTATACTGCTGCCTGAAAGAATAAAATATAAATCCTCATTAAGTTTTTTTTTTATCATGGAATTTATAAAGACACAGAAAAAGTTACTTTGAACATACTTTTTAACAGTGCTGCCATACATGTTGGTCGAGGGGTTTATTTTGCTGACACATTTCATAGGTGAAACAATGGCGGTGCAGCTCCGGTGGAGAGATTGGGTTCCAGATCCCAGTGGATATGCCGGCCAAATGGATCTGGATCTCACGCTTGGATGCACGGATTGAATCCCGTAAGAGGTCTCTGAGGTCTCCTTCAGTGGGAGGAATGTGCTTCCCAACAATGTGGACTTTGCATCAAACTACATTTTGCATCAAAGCATTGCGCCATAGCAGGGAGAATCATTCATATTTCATGCATTGTATCATTCTGCACAGATTGAGATAAGATCACTAGTGGTCCCTATCATACATAAATCGTAAATACTAAATACTTGTTTTCATTTTGACCGCATTATACCATTTTTTACCAACAATGAATATCAAGGTTTTAAATTAGTAAAGAAGTTAAACATTGTACTGATATGATCCAGTTTAAGAGGCTGTTCAAATTAATAGTGCTTACAAAGTACAAAGAAGAAGAATTATGAGAAACATGTTCAACCTTATTGAAAATAAGATATTCTTCATCTCAGTATATTGGTAATGACTGGATTAGTTAATTGCATGTTACAGAACTGTTGTATTGCTTATTCACGGATGTCATTTTGATATTTTGCTGTAAAGAGGGTCAGTAGATGTATTTATGTATTTGTGGGCGCTCTGAAGTGGGAAAGAGGTCGGATTAAATAAGCTTTGCTTCTTCCTACTCCTTTTCGGACATGATGAAATGTGAGGTAATATTGTATTGTTTGTATTGTATTGTGTTGTAAATATTCATGTTCAAAATAAACTAAGAAAAGAAATAAAGAATTATTAACATACCCTTTTTTATATATGATTTTTTTTTAAGGGAGACACACAAAGTATGCAATATTTAGCAACTATAAGGTGCAATGTGGAATATTTGGCAGATGTTTATTGCAGCCTTGACCAGGGCTGGTGTTCTCGGCAGACTTATATGAGGGTCCAGTCAGAAATGTGAACAGGGCATCATGTATACACGTTGTTCCATCATGCTGCAGCACATTTTTCTCTGTGCTTATGAGTAGTAACTTATATATATATATATGTATAGACATTAGGTCAGGAAATATATATACGTTAAGTCAGGTTTCCCTGCTCTTCAGGGGATTTCTTTTCTTCAGGAAAAATCCACTGAAGAGCAGGGGAACCTCCGAAACGGTCTTGTATGGATGAATAAGCCGCTGTGTTTTTTCCTGAACTAACGTATATTCCGCTCTACCCCGGTATTGAGTACTGTATAACGGATAAACCACAGAAACCTTGACTATATATATATATATATATATATATATATATATATATATATATATATATATATACCCTGCCATGTCCATAACAAACACCATGTTCAAACATAAGGGTGTCCATATGTGCACTTGGCACCAGGACACCCTAGGCCGCAGTTCCATGATCGACTTTGTAGTTGTGTCATCGGATTTGCGGCCTCATGTTTTGGACACTCGGGTGAATGGGGGGGGGCTTTCTAACGATCACCACCTGCGATGGTGGGGGAGGATGCCGGACAGACCTGGCAGGCCCAAACGCATTGTGAGGGTCTGCTGGGAACGTCTGGCAGAGTCTCCTGTCAGAGAGAGTTTCAATTCCCACCTCCGGAAGAACTTTGAACATGTCACGAGGGAGGTGCTGGACATTGAGTCCGATTGGACCATGTTCCTTACCTCTAATGTCGAGGCAGCTGATTGAAGTCTTGTTCACGAGTGAGGGAAGAGTGGATCGCGAGATCGACAGGAGGATCGGTGCGGCGTCTTCAGTAATGCGGACGCTGTATCTATCCGTTGTGGTGAAAAAGGAGCTGAGCCGGAAGGCAAAGCTCCCAATTTACCGGACGATGTACGTTCCCATCCTCACCTATGGTCATGAGCTTTGGGTCATGACCGAAAGGAGAAGATCACGGGTACAAGCGGCCGAAATTAGTTTCCTCCGCCGGGTGGCGGGGCTCTCCCTTAGAGATAGGGTGAGAAGCTCTGTCATCCGGGAGGAACTCAAAGTAAAGCCACTACTCCTCCACATCGAGAGGAGCCAGATGAGGTAGTTCGGGCATCTGGTCAGGATGCCACCCAAACGCCTCCCTAGGGAGGTGTTTAGGCAACGTCCAAACGGTAGGAGGCCACGGGGAAGACCCAGGACAAGTTGGGAAGACTATGTCTCCCCGCTGGCCTGGGAATGCCTCGGGATGGCCCTGGAAGGCCTCGGGATACCCCGGGAAGAGCTGGACGAAGTGGCTGGGCAGAGGGAAGTCTGGGCTTCCCTGCTTAGGCTGCTGCCCCCGCGACCCGACCTCGGATAAGCGGAAGAAGATGGATGGATGGATATACCCCGCCTTCCGCCCGATTGTAGCTGAGATAGGCGCCAGCGCCCCCCGCAACCCCAAAAGGGAATAAGCGGTAGAAATGGATGGATGGATGGATGGATATATATATATATATATATATATATATATATATATATATATATATATATATATATATATACAGTATATATATACAGTACAAGCCAAAAGTTTGGACACACGTCATTTAATGCGTTTTCTTTATTTTTATGACTATTGACATTGTAGATTGTCACTGAAAACATCAAAACTATGAATGAACACACGTGGAGTTATGTACCTAACAAAAAAGAAGGTGAAATAATTGAAAACATGTTTTATATTCCAGTTGCTTCAAAATAGCCACCCTTTACTCTGATTACTGTTTTGCACACTCTTGACATTCTCTCGATGAGCTTCAAGAGGTAGTCACCTGAAATGGTTTTCACTTCACAAGTGTGCTTGAAGCTCATCGAGAGAATGCCAAGAGTGTGCACAGCACACAATCTTAGTACCTCAGCAGGTTGATACGGAATATTCAAAATGGCTCACTGAATTTATAGCATTTTGTAATTTTTACGGTATTTTTACATACTTTGCAGATTGTTAATACAATTGGATATGGTTTAATGAATACAATGACACAAGCATATAAAGTCAACTTTTTTTCCCACTCTACTGGTACTTTAAGTAAAAAAAAAAGGAGGGCGGGACAGTCTGGGGGCAAGGGTGAAAACCCGAGAGCCACAATAAGCACATATACACGTTAGGACACAGAAACCACAAGACTTGCAACAGGGGAGCGGGGAGACTCCGGAGCCAAAGTTGCAGTCATTCTGATGCTGCTCCAGTCGTCCGTCACCCCTGGGGAGTTAAATGGTGGCAAAGATAAGGGGTGGAGGGTGGGGGGATATGTGCATATGTATCTATGGTCCATGGTTTGTGTGTGTGTTATGTGTGTAGGCATGGATTCGCTCTGCAGGCACGGTGAACTGAGTTCAACTCCCCAGGTATTGTTGACAGGGAAGGGGTTTGTTGCGTCTTTACCACACTATTCTCTTGGAGAGCCTTGAACGACTTTGTCAGGCTGCAGCCAGGGAAAACTGAAACAAATGTTTGTGTTTGAGCAAGCGAAAACAAATTTAAACTTACCACTTTAATTGTCTATTTCTTGTCCCCAAATTCATAATGCAGGGCAGACGGTGTTTTTCAGTTTTCGATTTAGACCAAAATCACAAAAGTCTGAGTGTCCATGCTTTGCCCGCATCCTCCAATCATTTGTGGCAGCTTTGGGGTACTTTGAACGGCTTCCAGCATCTTCCAATTTGTTGATACACCAGAGCAAGGTTTACTCCAATCAGCAGATGTCCTGTTATCATGATTCCAAAGAGGTAGATATCGTCATAGTCCTTGACTGAAAGAGTCACCAGGCATGCAGGAACTCTGCTTCTCCCAAGAGTCCATCGTGTGTACGGCAACAACCATTTCGTCAGGACATGCAGGTTCTCCCGAACCACAGATCTTGTCAATTTCGTTGAGAGGCCAGTTGATCAATTGCATTGATTAGATTTTGGAGAACACGTTCAAAAAGAGGCAACAAGAGAGTTAAACAAGACAGGACAAGACAAAGAGACAAGTAGGGCAGATATGTAGAGGGAAGGGCGTGCGACCGCCTTCACTCGTGCTCAGAGTGAAAAGGAGATAACATTAGTAAAGAATGGTAATATTACAAAGAATAAATACAATAATCTGACCAAGTCTGTTAAAAAAATTAAAAATTACTTTATAAAGCCAGTCATTTTGTTTCTATATCTTTATATTAATGTTGCCATGATCCGGTGCCGGATCATAGTTCATTTTGGGTTTTGAATCACTTGTGGTTTTAGTTCTGTTTTTGTGTTTTCTTGGCTGTCCTTAGTGCCGATAGTTTTCACCTGCCTCTGACACTAATCAGAGATCTATTTACAGTAGTTCTGACTTTTCCCGTCACTCGGTCGGGTGCTTTTGTTTGCATCACGCAACAGCTAACGACAATTATAGTTTTGGTATCTCCCGCGCTAGCCTCCTTAGCTTTGCCTCCCCTGCTATCGGCACACATTTGTTTTTCCCTCCATGAGTTGTACAAATAAATCATTTCCTACCTGCACACTTCGTCCGTAGTTGTCCGTCTGCATCCTGGGGGAACGACCTCAGCATAACCATGCAACCAACTCGTTACCATCCATCCATCCATTTTCTACCACTTATTCCCTTTTGGGGTCGCGGGGGGCGCTGGCGCCTATCTCAGCTACAATCGGGAAGAAGGCGGGGTACACCGTGGACAAGTTGCCACCTCATCGCAGGGCCAACACAGATAGACAGACAACATTCACACTCACATTTACACACTAGGGCCAATTTAGTGTTGCCAATCAACCTATCCCCAGGTGCATGTCTTTGGAGGTGGGAGGAAGCCGGAGTACCTGGAGGGAACCCATGCATTCACGGGGAGAACATGCAAACTCCACACAGAAAGATTCCGAGCCTGGATTTGAACCCAAGACTGCAGGACCTTCGTATTGTGAGGCAGACGCACTAACCCCTCTGCCACCGTGAAGCCCCGACTCGTTTCCAATGTAATGAATTTAATTGAAAATAACCTCAAGTGGAGCACTTTTCTCAATATTTTTAAGTGAGATTAATTACATTGTTTCATTACAGATCATTATAAATTAATCACTAATATGCATGCAGCCCCTGCTGGAAAAAGTTTGGACACCCTTGCTTTATACCCATAGGGCCCAAAAAGTCCCTCTCATAAAAGTCTAGTAAAAATGTAAAACTGACCAATATATGGAAAATTATCCAGACAATCCAATAAGCAGAACACTTTTTTTTTTTGTTAACAAAGTCTCAACGTACTGCAGTAGGACCGTGAAATAAAAAATATTTCTGCACATTTGCCCTCCTCTGGAACATCTGGCCTCCTCGAAAGGGTCCAGTTCCAATAAAGGCTGGCTGGGCTCTTTCCTGGTTCCGGTGCAACAACACCGCAGAGGTTCCGAGTTATCTCTGAGCGAGCCATCCATTCTGCCGCTTTCTGATGGAAGAATACTTGGAGGCTGAGTAATTATATTGCTTTAAACGAGCCCCCGAGAACACTCTGCATGCCAAAGTCTCACACTTGGGCAGAAACACAACATTAAGTGCGTGCCTGACTGTTGTATGTGTGTGTCTTCCTGCTTAGGCTGGCATTAAGAGGCGCAGGCCACAGTGCTTCTGATACGCCTCACAAGTGAATTTAATTAAATCATAAATATGAGCTGGAGGCCGCCACCCAATTTAATGTAATGGATGATATGGGCCAGTCCGTCTTTGGCAACGCAAAGTTCTGGACCCCATCGAATGCCCTTGAAGCTTATTAAAAGTGTTTGGCACATGGAGATGCGAGCAAAGTTGTTAAATGGATGGCACAGCTTGCTTTCAGTTCATGCCGGACTCTAACAGTTTTGCTTTTGATTGAAGGGCGGTGTGCTATTATTTTTTTATGACAAATAGGCCACATGGTGTGCTTTTGTCTTGAGATTTCTCACCGAGCTCAACGTGCCCACTGTAACTCAAAGGGGACCTATTACGCAAAACCAACTTTTCGGATTTATTGGTACCTTTTTTTTTGTACCGTATTTTACAGACCATAGGGCGCACTGCCGATGAATGGTCTATTTTGGATCTTTTTTTATATTCAAGGCGTAATAGGGCACATTAAAGGAGTCATATTATTATAACTTTTTCTAAATGTAAAACACTTCCTTGTGGTCTACATAACATGTAATGGTGGTTCTTTGGTCAAAATGTTGCATTGATTATGTTTTACAGAACATCTTCAAGCCGCTTTTTGTCAGTCGCTTCAGGATGCGCTGTTTTGTCGGCGGTCTTATTTACGTGGCTCACCTTCGATAGCGTCTTCTCCCCGTCATCTTTGTTGTAGCGGTGTAGCGTGCAAGGACGGGAGTGGAAGAAGTGTCAAAAGATGGATCTAACTGTTTTAATGACATTCAGACTTTACTTCAATCAATAACGGAGCAGCATCTCCTTATCCGGAAATGTGTACCGTGAAAAAACGTCCGACCGTAACTCTCTAATAACTACAGTGTTTCCCCCAGAAAATTTGTTAGTTAAAGGGGAACCTTATCACCAGACCTATGTAAGTGTCAATTTACCTTAATGTTGCAGAAAAAAGACCATATATTTTTTTAACCGATTTCCGAACTCTAAAAGGGTGAAATTGGCGATTTAAACGCCTTTCAATTGTTCGCTATCGGTGCGATGACCTTTCACCCGTGACGTCAAAATTGGAAACAATCCGCCATTTTCTCAAACACAGTACACACACACGTCAAATCAGCCCTGTTATTTTCCGTTTTTTTGACTGTTTTCCGTACTTTGGAGACATTATGCCTCGTCAGTGTGTTGTCGGAGGGTGTAACAACACGATCAGGGACGGATTCAAGTTGACTTACGTGGATTTATGCCTCATTTGTAGCTATATTTGCATCCAGCCTTTCCCTCCACCCACATTTAATGCCAAACAAACACATACCAATCGACGGATTCAAGTTGCACCAGTGTCAAAAGATGCGAAAGTCCCTCGTTTGTTCTGCACATTTTACCGACGATAGCGATGCTACGACAGAGATGTGTGGATATCCTGCGACACTCAAAGCAGATGCATTTCTAATGATAAAGTCAACGAAATCACAAAGGTGAGTTTTGTTGATGTTATTGACTTATGTGCTAATCAGACATATTTGGTCACGGCATGACTGCCAGCAAATCGATGCTAACATGCTATTTAGGATAGCTGTATGTACATTTGTAGCTATATTTGCATCGCGCCTTTCCCTTCACCCATATTTAAGGCCAAACAAACACTTACCAATCGACGGATTTAAGTTGCTCCAGTGGTCAAAAGATGCAATCCTTGGTTAGTAGGCGATCGCCGAATAGCTTCAATAGCTATTCGCTCAATAGCTTCAGTTTCTTCTTCAATTTCGTTTTTGCTATCTGCCTCCACACTCCAACCATCCGTTTCAATACATGCGTAATCTGTTGAATCGCTTAACCCGCTGAAATCCGGGTCTGAATCCAAGCTAATGTCGCTATATCTTGCTGTGCTATCCGCCATGTTTGTTTGTATTGGCGTCACTAGGTGACGTCACAGGAAAATGGATGGATGGATTTACAGATAGCGAAAATCAGGCACTTTAAAGCCTTTTTTCGGGATATTCCATGATGGGTAAAATTTTGAAAAAAACTTTGAAAAATAAAATAAGCCACTGGGAACTGATTTTTATAGGTTTTAACCCTTCTGAAATTGTGATAATGTTCCCCTTTAAGATGGTGTCTCTCCATTGGGAAGGGGGCATCCCCCAGGACTGTGTAACTCGGTCTGTCACCATCACGTCTCCACCGCATCGCTGCCACCACAGCCTGGAGGGCAATAGACTACAGACTCTGATTACATTGAACACATTGTTTATTAAAAAAAATACCAAATAACATTATATTATAATAAATAAAAATATTAGAGGAATAAAGAAGCCTACCATTTTTGGTTGTTTTCCGCTACATTTGCAGAATGGCGATATCTCGATATTTTTTCCGTAACGTATAAACAAAACAGAAAACAGTCCTTGTTACCTGAGATACTAAGTATGTCATTATTATGACGTAATAAGTTAATATTTTGACTTAGTAATTTGATGTTAGTTTTTCTAAATTGTCAGACGATCGCTTCTCTAATGGGCGGGGCTATGGGTTATTTAAGTGGGGAAAATGCCATTTTTCTGCAGTCTGCTGCCTGTCACTGCCAGAGGAGGTTCTCTGTCCTGACCAAGAGTTTCGGTCGTCATATATCAAACAGCTTCTGAAATTGTTGGTGCTTTGTCTTCCCGTTTTGCTCACCTTTTGACACTTTTTGGGATTTGAAATAAATGTTTGTAAACTGTTGCCAACTGTGTGACTTGCCATCCTTGATTTGAAGTCTGGTTTGCAAAGGTTACATTACCTTCACCCAGAGGTGGGCAGTAACGCGCTACATTTACTCCGTTACATTTACTTGAGTAACTTTTGGGATAAATTGTACTTTTACGAGTAGTTTTCATGTAACATACTTTTACTTTTACTTGAGTATATTTATAGAGAAGAAACGCTACTTTTACTCCGTTCCATTTATCTACATTCAGCTCGCTACTTTTTTTTTATCGATCTATTAATGTTTGTTTTGGTTAATGACAGCTTCAAAGTAGAATCTACGCATGCCTGCGTTTCACCAATCACATGCAGTCACTGGTGACGTTGGACCAATCAAACAGAGCCAGGCGGTCACATGACCCGATTTATACAAGTTGAAAAACGTATTAGGGTGTTACCATTTAGTGGTCAATTGTACGGAATATGTACTGTACTGTGCAGTCTAATATTAAAAGGTTCAATCAATCAATCAGAAACTACTCAAAGCATTTTTTATACAAACCTGTTTAAATACATCTGAAACAGCTGAACTTAAATACAGTGGGGCAAAAAGGTATTTAGTCAGCCACCGATTGTGCAAGTTCTCCCACTTAAAATGATGACAGAGGTCTGTAATTTTCATCATAGGTACACTTCAACTGTGGGAGACAGAATGTGAAAAAAAAATCCAGGAATTCACATTGTAGGAATTTTAAAGAATGTATTTGTAAATTATGGTGGAAAATAAGTATTTGGTCAACCATTCTAAGCTCTCACTGATCGAAGGAGGTTTTGGCTCAAAATCTCACGATACATGGCCCCATTCATTCTTTTCTTAACACGGATCAATCGTCCTGTACCCTTAGCAGAAAAACAGCCCCAAAGCATGATGCTTCCACCCCGATGCTTCTCAGTAGTTATGGTGTTCTTGGGATGCAACTCATTATTCTTCTTCCTCCAAACACGACGAGTTGAGTTTATACCAAAATGGATACATGGATGATACAGCAGAGGATTGGGAGAATGTCATGTGGTCAGATGAAACCAAAATAGAACTTTTTGGTATAAACTCAACTCGTCGTGTTCCGAGGAAGAAGAATACTGAGTTGCATCCCAAGAACACCATACCTACTGTGAAGCATGGGGGTGGAAACATCATGCTTTGGGGCTGTTTTTCTGCTAAGGGGACAGGACGATTGATCCGTGTTAAGAAAAGAATGAATGGGGCCATGCATCGTGAGATTTTGAGCCACAACCTCCTTCCATCAGTGAGAGCTTTGAATGGTTGACCAAATACTTATTTTGCACCATAATTTACAAATAAGTTATTTAAAATTCCTACAATGTGAATTCCTGTTTTTTTTTTCACATTCTGTCTCTCACAGTTGAAGTGTACCTATGATGAAAATTACAGACCTCTGTCCTCATTTTAAGTGGGAGAACTTGCACAATCGGTGGCTGACTAAATACTTTTTTGCCCACTGTATATGCTGGCCATCTTGACTTCTGATTCCAAAGCAAGTATTTTTGTCACACTGTTGTCAAACAATGATAATATTAAAACAAATGGGCAAAATATGATTCCACATTGTTGAAAGTGGTCATCTGTAATTTGTAATTGCAGTGCAATTCATATAAAATGTTTTGATGCCCCAGATATACAACATCTATCTGCCTTTTAACAATATTACTTACTAGCCATGAAGTTAGCGCCCACTTACCTGAAGTAGAGCTCTTCTGTCTTTCATCACAGAAGATTGTGGATCGCTCCTATAGGAGACTTGCTGCTCTTGTACATATTTCAGCATATCTTTGTCTGACCAGGCTGTCAAGGGTGAATGGACAATCCCAACTCCTGTGAGAACTTGTGTCAATATCTGATGTTTCTATTCCAAATTGAATGGATGTGGTTGATGGAGAACCGCCCCAGATCTGCTGGCATAGTTGGAAGTAGAACAAAACAACTCTACCGTAACCACTTCTTCCACCTGCGTCCACTGCTTGTCTGTACTTTCCACGAATCGCTTTCAGTTTAGTGTCCATTGTTGTTTTTGTGATGTCCTCTTTCCGGTGAAGAAATTCCTCAGATGTCCCTCCAAATCCGTACCGCTCCAAAATAGGGTAAGAATGTCACCATACTTGGACTGGTAAGTTTCCCAGTCAACACTTTGTTGAGTTTTGTTAACTTTCAACCCCAAAATGATGCTTAAAAGTAGCTCTACTTATCGGTCAGTCCACATGTATAATTATTTCTTGCCGTGACCCGCCATTGTTGCTATATCCCGCTATGTTTGTTGCTGTTGCATGTGCCGTTTACGAGAAGCGTGTCCCCCCCCCCCCCCGTCTTTATCAAAATATAACTAAAAATCTCAACATTGTGTATGTGCTGAAATATTCATTTATGCTTGTTGCTTTTGGTAAAAGCTTAACTCTTTTAGGTTTTGCTCACATTCACTTTCTTTAATTTAGACTTGCCGAATTGGTGCTTTTCGAAAACACTTGTGTCTTAAGAAATACAAATAATGTCAAGATAATTGTCGGGAACTGCTGTTGGTCTTGAATCCCGAGATGCAGAAATGGCCGGCGTAGCGCAGGAAAACATGACTTTCATGTCAAAAAAGAAATAGTGCACCTGGTAAGTGCACATGCAGGGAAAACAGGCAACAGGAAACAATCATCGAGCCCTGACTGGAGGGCGAGGCAGGCATAAACAGCAGCCTGATTGGTAACTGCAACCAGGTGTGCCGGGCTGCCAATCGGGGACAGGTGAGGGAAACGAGCAGGAAGTGGAACTAAAATTAGAGCGCTGACAGGAAATAAACACAAACACACAGGAAAACCCCAAAATAACCAAACTGTCAGTAACAATTCTGACAATAATAAAATGTAAATAATAAACGTTAAAAGTATTTTAAAAAAAACCTTTAAAGAAGTGATCTCCGCAAACCTGTGCATTCTTCGACTCTCGTCGTCGTTTTGTGAAATCTTGCTGCCTTCCGCCATTCCTGATTACCTCTCAAGGAACTCTGAAGAACCATTTTTAGCGAATTGAATGATTTGTTCAGGTGAAAACAACACGAGCATAGAGCAATGTTTCTTTGAGAAAGGCCAAATGGCAACTAGAGCCCACTGAGAACAGAGCTAGATTGACCACCACGCATATTTGATGGGTTGATGTGACGTCAGTAAAATCCAAGCAAAAGGACTAACAAGTGTCTCAAATTTGAGATATATTCAAGTTAAAGTGCCAATGATTGTCACACACACTGTGACAGTTTGACCCCACACTGTCACTGTTTGAACTTTGGCTTCCTTTCAAACCATGCACATTTTTTTTAGTCAGTGGAAAGCATGCTCAACAAACAAATTGTAAGCTGTCACTCACCATAGCTCTGCATGTCTGGCTAAAAGAGTCAGGGTGGGGCTGTTGGCTTTATGTAGGTGAGCACACCTGCTTTGACTAATTAGACCTAATTTGGGCCAAACCATGATTGTCAGGAGCTGGGTGTTGCTGAGGGACACTGGACATTTGAAAGTTGTGTTGTCTAAACCTGAATACACTGTGGACAAAAGTGACTGCTTTAAAAATGCAAAAGTACTATGTGAATACTTTTTAGACATCTGATGGTTATTTATGGTTAAATTTACAAAATAAGCGTTTTCTTAATTTCCCCTGTAAAATTGGTCCCAGCTAATGGGCGGGGCTATGGGTTATTTAAGTGGGGAAAATGCCATTTTTCTGCAGTCTGCTGCCTGTCACTGCCAGAGGAGGTTCTCTGTCCTGACCAAGAGTTTCGGTCGTCATACATCAAACAGCTTCTGAAATTGTTGGTGCTTTTCCCGTTTTGCTCACCTTTTGACACTTTTTGGGATTTGAAATAAATGTTTGTAAACTGTTGCCAACTGTGTGACTTGCCATCCTTGATTTGAAGTCTGGTTTGCAAAGGTTACATTACCTTCACCCAGAGGTGGGCAGTAACGCGCTACATTTACTCCGTTACATTTACTTGAGTAACTTTTGGGATAAATTGTACTTTTACGAGTAGTTTTCATGTAACATACTTTTACTTTTACTTGAGTATATTTATAGAGAAGAAACGCTACTTTTACTCCGTTCCATTTATCTACATTCAGCTCGCTACTCGCTACTTTTTTTTTATCGATCTATTAATGTTTGTTTTGGTTAATGACAGCTTCAAAGTAGAATCTACGCATGCCTGCGTTTCACCAATCACATGCAGTCACTGGTGACGTTGGACCAATCAAACAGAGCCAGGCGGTCACATGACCCGATTTATACAAGTTGAAAAACGTATTAGGGTGTTACCATTTAGTGGTCAATTGTACGGAATATGTACTGTACTGTGCAATCTAATAATAAAAGTTTCAATCAATCAATAAAAAGTGTAAAGGAAAAAAGGCACTTTTTATTTCAACCGTACTTCCCGTCCTAAGCCTAAAGACTGATCGCACAGTTCCTGTCTTCACAATAAAACCGCTGCTCCATCGCGCCTGCGCTAACAAAATAAGAGTCTCCGAAAGCCAGCGCAAACAAGCTAGCAAGCTAGGAGTTTGCCGCCAATGTATTTCTTGTAAAGTGTTTAAAAACAAATATGGAAGCTGGACAGATAAGATGCCAAAAACCAACGACTTTGATGTGGTATTAGACACAAAAGAGGAACTTTTTTCTCCTCCATTTGAAAACGTGGACGTCTGAGTCCAATCATTGCGAGTCATCAGAATCAGGTAATACACCAACTAATATTCTTGTCTTCATGAAAGATAGGAATCTATATGTTAAACATGCATGTATATTCATTCAAACACCTTCAACATGTGAACAAAAACAGCAAAATAAATAAATATGATATACTGTATATATAAATGTATATATATATATATATATATATATATATATTTTTTTTTTTTTATATATATATATATATATATATATGATTTGTGTGTGTATATATGATATGTGTGTGTATAAATGATATGTGTGTGTGTATGTATATGTATATATGAGGTAGATCACCTCGACTTGGTCATTTACTAAGTAATTGATAAACGTTGAAAAACTTAATGGGGTGTTACCATTTAGTGGTCAATTGTAGGGAATATGTACTGTACTGTGCGATCTACTAATACAAGTTTTAATCAATCAATCAATCAAATCAATGAATGCCTACTGAGGCTATGGTGCTGTTAAGTTATTGTGGCTCAATGTGCCATTTTTTTAAATTTTATATTAATGTACTATTATTTAATATATATTATTGTTTTAGTTGCTTAAGAGATATTCCTGGCTCTGAATTTGCTCATTGCTATTATTATGTTTTTGTGCATTATTTTTTGCCGTAATCAGGTTACTCATCAGTTACTCAGTACTTGAGTAGTTTTTTCACAACATACTTTTTACTTTTACTCAAGTAAATATTTGGGTGACTACTCCTTACTTTTACTTGAGTAATAAATCTCGAAAGTAACAGTACTCTTACTTGAGTACAATTTCTGGCGCCTCTACCCACCTCTGCCTTCACCCGAGGCGGGGTGTGACACACACACACACTAAGTGTGGCGAAATTATTCTCTGCCTTTGACCCATCACCCTGATCACCCCCTGGGAGGTGAGGGGAGCAGTGAGCAGCAGCGGTGGCCACGACCGGGAATAATTTTTGGTGATTTAACCCCCAATTCCAACCCTTGATACTGAGTGCCAAGCAGGGAGGTAATGGGTCCCATTTTTATAGTCTATAACTCGGCCGGGGTTTAAACTCAGAACCTACCGATCTCAGGGCGGACACTCTAACCACTAGGCCACCGAGTTGGTATTAGTATTAGTATAAGTATTAGTTGAAAAAAATGGTCGTTATCAATCAAAACGTAACTAATTGTCCACAAGTCATTGAGCATTTAAGAACTGATTATTAAAAAAAGTTATATTTGTATTGTATTGTTTTAGTACCTCACAGCAAGTAGGTCCTGGGTTTGATTCCCGGGTGGAGTTTGCATGTTCTCCCCGTGACTGCATGGGTTCCCTCCGGTTACTCCGGCTTCCTCCCACCTCCAAAGACATGCACCTGGGGATAGGTTGATTGGCAACACTAAATTGGCCCTAGTGTGTGAATGTGAGTGTGAATGTTGTCTGTCTATCTGTGTTGGCCCTGCAATGAGGTGGAGACTTGTCCAGGGTGTACACCGCCTTCCGCTCGAATGCAGCTGGGATAGGCTCCAGAATCCCCCATGACCCCGAAAGAAACATGCAGTAGAAAATGGAGGAATGGGATGGAAGGATGTATTCCAGGGTTCAATAAACTTTATCGTCATAGCAGTGCCAGTTATGGCCTAAAGACTACTTTAGCACAGGAATAATCGTATGTACATGAAAAATTAAATAAAATAGCATATAAAATAGAGTATCTTACAATTAGTAGAGGTGTCCGGATTGGATTAAAAAAAATAAAACAGGTATTTGGTATGAAGCTGAAGCCCAGACATTGGAGTTCCTGCTCTCCAGGATCCTCCTGTAGGCGTACTGCATGCCAGCATGTCTTCTCAACCCATAAGAGACGCCACAAATGTCACTGAGCAATAGTAATAACAGCACCTTGGCATGATGCAGCACACTTCCACACCACAGCAACAAATCATGAAAATAGTCCAAAACCGTAAACAGTATTTGGCATTCAATTTTGTGTCCAGAGGGTCATCTTTTTTCATTTTATATTCAACACAGAGCGATGGATTGCCGGCCCTCTCAAAAACGACTCGAGCGTCTTCATCACCAGTGAATCACCAGGCCAGATAGATGTTACGTCGCACCGATTTTCCTCCTACAAAGACGCAAAGAATCCTTTTTCTCAGTCTCCTGCAGCTCCGGTTGCTCCCCAAATAGACCTCGAGCAAGTGTGTGTGTGGAATGGGACCGCACGGGGTGATGGGTAATGGAGTCATTAATAACACAGACCTCCCTCAAGAAGCTCAGATGTTAGTTAGCGAGAACGGCGAGGGAGCCAGGGGAGAAACAGAAAGCACTTCACAATGATAAAATGATTAAAAAAGAGCTGTTTATCCTGTCTGATGAGCTTATACACACACACACACACACACACACACACACACGCACACACACACACACACACACACACACACACACACACACACACACACACACACACACACACACACACACACACAAACACACATATATACATGCATACAAACATATATGGTGTAGAGCAATGGTTCTCGAATGGGGGTACGCGTACACCTGGGGGTACTTGAAGGTATACCAAGGGATTTAGTGAGATTTAAAAAAAAAATATTCTAAAAATAGCAACAATTCAAAAATCCTTTATAAATATATTTATTGAATATTACTTCAACAAAATATGAATGTAAGTTCATAAACTGTGAAAAGAAATGCAACAATGCAATATTCAGTATTGACAGCTAGATTTTTTGTGGACATGTTTCATAAATATTGATGTTAAAGATGTATTTTTTTGTGAAGAAATGTTTAGAATTAAGTTGATACATCCAGATGGATCTCTATTACAATCCCCAAAGAGGGCACTTTAAGTTTATTATTACTTCTATGTGTAGAAATCGTTATTCATAATTGAATCACTTGTTTATTTTTCAACAAGTTTTTAGTTATTTTTATATCTTTTTTTTCCAAATAGTTCAAGAAAGACCACTACAAATGAGCAATATTTTGCACTGTTATACAAATTAATAAATCAGAAACTGATGACATAGGGCTGTATTTTACTTCTTTATCTCTTTTTTTCAAAAATGCTTTGCTCTGATTAGGGGGTACTTGAATTAAAAAAATGTTCACAGGGGGTACATCACTGAAAAAAGATTGAGAACCACTGGTGTAGAGGAACTAACCTTGAAGAACCCAAAACTATTGAAAACAGTTCTTGAATGAGGATAATCAATAAGCTAAGTTCAAACGCAAAAACATTTTGTGTGGGCTGCACTGATGAGACCTGGCAAACAGAGATGGCTGTTCTGTTATTACTGTAACCATGACAACCAAGCAGCCATCCCTCTCTCAGGACTGTATTGTATCCCCTCGGCCAACCTATGGGAAACTATAATGCATAATGCTTGCTGACAATTGGACAGTAGAGCTATTTTTTTTTTTTAAATAACACACAATTTTTTTTTTTTTAACATGTACAGTTTAAATGTAGACCTTTAGAAAATCAACCTTTTAAAATGAACACCTGTGCAATTTTAAAGGGGAACATTATCACAATTTCAAAAGGGTTAAAACCAATAAAATCAGTTCCCAGTGGCTTATTTTATTTTTCGAAGTTTTTTTCTAAATTTTACCCATCATGGAATATCCCGAAAAAAGGCTTAAAAGTGCCCGATTTTCCATCCATCCATCCATTTTCTACCGCTTATTCCCTTTCGGGGTCGCGGGGGGCGCTGGCGCCTATCTCAGCTACAATCGGGCGGAAGGCAGGGTACACCCTGGACAAGTCGCCACCTCATCGCAGGGCCAACACAGATAGACAGACAACATTCACACTCACATTCACACACTAGGGCCAATTTAGTGTTGCCAATCAACCTATCCCCAGGTGCATGTCTTTGGAAGTGGGAGGAAGCCGGAGTACCCGGAGGGAACCCACGCATTCACGGGGAGAACATGCAAAATCCACACAGAAAGATCCCAAGCCTGGATTTGAACCCAGGACTGCAGGAACTTCGTATTGTGAGGCAGACGCACTAACCCCTCTGCCACCGTGAAGCCCGTGCCCGATTTTCGCTATCTGTAAATCCACCCGTCCATTTTCCTGTGACGTCATTCAGTGATGCCAATACAAACAAACATTGCAGATACTGTAGCACTGAAAGATATAGCGACATTAGCTCGGATTCAGACTCTGATTTTAGCGGCTTAAGCGATTCAACAGATTACGCATGTATTGAAACGGATGGTTGGAGTATGGAGGCAGATAGCGAAAACGAAATTGAAGAAGAAACTGAAGCTATTGAGCCATATCACGACAGACAAAGGCAACGCGGACGAATTCGGCGATCACCTTCTAACCAACGATTGCATCTTTTGACCACTGGAGCAACTTAAATCCGTCAATTGGTAAGTGTTTGTTCGGCATTAAATGTGGGTGGAAGGAAAGGCTGGATGCAAATATAGCTACAAATGTACATACAGCTATCCTAAATAGCATGTTAGCATCGATTTGCTGGCAGTCATGCCGCGACCAAATATGTCTGATTAGCACATAAGTCAATAACATCAACAAAACTCACCTTTGTGATTTTGTTGACTTTATCGTTGGGAATACATCTGCTTTGAGTGTCGCAGGATATCTCTGTCGTAGCATCGCTATCGACGGTAAAATGTGCAAAACAAACGAGGGACTTTCGCATCTTTTGACACTGGTGAAACTTGAATCCGTCGATTGGTATGTGTTTGTTTGGCATTAAATGTGGGTGGAGGGAAAGGCTGGATGCAAATATGGCTACAAATGAGGCATAACTACGCAATATGTACATACAGCTAGTCTAAATAGCATGTTAGCATCAATTAGCATGCCGTGCTAATCGATGCACACTCCATGTAAGTCAACTTGAATCTGTCCCCGATTGTGTTGTTACACCGTCCGACAACACACCGACGAGGCATGATGTCTCCAAGGTACGGAAAAGAGTCGAAAAAACAGAAAATAACAGGGCTGATTCGACTTGTGTGTGTTCTGTGTTTGAGAAAATGACAGATTGCTTCCCGTTGTAACGTCACGGTTGAAAGGTCATCGCTCCGATAGCGAACAATTGAAAGGTTTTAAAATCGCCAAATTCACCCTTTTAGAGTTCGGAAATCGGTTAAAAAAACATGTTGTCTTTTTTCTGCAACATCAAGGTATATATTGACGCTTACATAGGTCTGGTGATAATGTTCCCCTTTAAGGTTGATTATACATCCTTACTCTTAGGATCCAAAAGGGACCCGCTCACTAAAGTGTCACAAATCCGCAATAAATGTATATATTTTTCTATTTTCAACAATCTTTTAGCAGCTTTAAATCTGTTTATAGATATTAGGTTTTGTTTTTTAGCTTATTTGTCAAATATAACAACTGTTTTTAAAACGGGAAAATGTAAACTATGCAATATATATAAATGTAAATTACAGAGTGGAATATTTAAGGTTGAAGCCTTGAATAGGTCAATAATTCATGATTCATACTGAGAAAAAATGTGATGTGTATATCTTTAAATATATAAACATTTATATATATATATATACATATGTGGCAGGGGCGTGGTCCACGCGTTCCCTGCGGGCGGGGTGTGTGCAGCGATCGGCCATGAAGCAGCTGACAGGTGAGTAGATGAGCTCAGCTGGAACGAGTTATCTAATCACCTGTTCCTTTATTAGCGGCGCGGGAAACCTTGAGGGGGAGAGGACACAGGCGGAGCGGAGGACACACGCGGAGCGGAGGACGATCGACTGAAAAGCCGAAGTGAAGAAATAACTAAAACGAACATTGTGGATTGCAAGTACGGGCTGAAAAGCCAAAACTGAAATTTGTGTGAACAAACAGTAATTAAAAAGTGTAAACCTGCTTCGAGTGTGCTGCTCCTTCCCTGTGCTCCCAGAAGACAAGCAGGATCTTGCTACAGTGGCGCCCAACGAAAATAATCACGGAAAGATGTCATCACCAACCCTGCAAACGCTGGGCCAAGCCTTGGCCGAGGTGTCGGCGGCAAGCCGGCTGCAGACCCAGGTGCTGCTGGCCTGGATGAGCCGCACATAAACAGCGGGAGGCTCGGCCTCCATGGAGCACAGGGTGGAGGGGGAGGACGCACAGACCTTCCTGGACGTGTTCGAGGCCACGGCGAGGTCTTGCAAATGGCCGGAGGAAGAATGGGGCGCGAGGCTCCTGCCGCTCCTGATGGGGGAGGCGCAGTGGGCGGCGTTGAGTCTCCCAGCGTCGGCCCGCACGCACTATGCCAACCAACGGCACGCCATCCTCGACCGGGCCGGCAGCAACCCAGAAGATCACTGCCGAAGGTTCCGGGCCATGAAGCTGGCGTCGGAGGACCGGCCCTTCGTATTCGCGCACCGGCTAAGGGATGAGGCGACCCGGTGGCTCCCGCCCAACGGGCGGGACACCGAGATGTTGGAGGCGATGGTGCTGGAGCAATTCCTGGAGGGCATCCCGGTGAAAACCTCCAAGTGGGTGCGGTACCACAGTCCGCCGGACGTGGAAGCAGCGGTGAGAATGGCGGAGGAACACCTGGCGGTGCACCGGGAGACGACGACGGCAAGAACCGAGAAAACCGCCACGACGACGACTCGCCCCGATATGGGGAGGGGGGAACCAGACATTCGGCGAGCCGGGAAAAATCACAGCCGAGAGACAGGGTTCCCACACGAACACACTCGCACGCACACAGACACACACATCACTGGGGGGCCCACAAGGGAATGATGGGGTGTCTTCCTGTGTGTTTCAGGGTCCCGGCGCTGCTGAGAGGGGGCTTCCCTCACGGAGTGCACCTCAAATACCAGGGCCGGTGTGCTGGGGGTGCGGACAACCTGGGCACATGCGCCGGGAGTGCTCGGGGATGGAGGCGGGGCAGATGTTGCGGGTTGCCGGGCGTCCAGCATCCGCCCTCGATATAGGAGAGACGTATGGCGTACCGGTAAGGATACAAGGGAGTACATACCGGGCGATGGTGGATTCGGGCTGCAGGCAGTCCATGATCCACCCAAACCTGGTTCGGTTTGTACACGTATAAAAATTAGGTACGTGCATGGGGATATACACGAATATCCGATTGTGCCAATGGAAATTCGGTATAAAAACCAAAAGCAGAAAGTTAAGGTTTCCGTAAGCGCGTAACTTACGCACCCTAAAATTTTGGGAACGAATTGGCCGGGATTCAATCAATTGGTGACACATTGTGTGGGGGCGCGTTCACGGACAGTAGGCAAGGGGAGTATCCGCGCGGTTCTCAGCGGCGACGCGGTTTCATCCGGGAATGCCGGGCGGGAACCGGTGGGGGCTTCGCGGGAGGCCCCCCCCCGGTCACTCGATGGCAACCTACGGAGGATTTTCCCCTCGAGCAGGCCCGTGATGAAACTTTGCGCGAGGCCTGGGATCAGGTCGATTTTGTGGACGGTCAGCTGGTGCGCCCGGGGAAAGCTTGGGTATGCCCCCATTTTTCCATTATTAGGGATAGACTGTATCGAGTGGGCCGTGACACGCAAACCGGGGAAGAATACACTCAATTGTTGGTGCCAAAATTCCGCCGGGAAATGGTTTTCCAGGCGGCACATTTCAATCCCATGGCTGGCCATTTAGGATATGATAAAACACTTAATCGGGTCATGGTCCGATTCTATTGGCCGCGCCTCCGGGCAGACATACGCCGATGGTGCGCGGCCTGTCCGGACTGCCAGCGGGTGAACCCCGCAGCCACCCCAAAGGCGCCTTTACGCCCATTACCACTCATGGAGGTCCCGTTCGAAAGAATTGAGATGGACCTCATCGGACCATTTAACCTGAGCACTCGGGGATACCGCTTTGTGTTAGTTCTGGTGGATTACGCAACGCGGTATCCCGAAGCAGTGCCGCTGCGCTCCATCTCCGCCAAGAGTGTGGCGCAAGCACTCTTCACGGTCATTTCCCGCGTCGGAATCCCGAAAGAGATTTTGACGGACCAGGGCACGTCCTTTATGTCACGCACGATAAAGGAACTTTACGGATTACCGGGGATTAAGGCCATCCGCACCAGTGTATACCATCCACAAACGGACGGGCTGGTGGAGAGGTTTAACAAAACGCTTAAAACCATGATCCGTAAATTTATGCACGAGGACAAACAAAATTGGGATAAATGGTTGGACCCCCTAATGTTTGCAATGCGGGAGGTACCTCAGGCCTCCCTCGGTTTTGCACCGTTCGAGTTGCTGTACGGCCGAAGGCCCCGCGGAGTATTGGACGTCATCAAGGAAAGCTGGGAGGACGGTCCAAGCTCCAGCAAAAATGAGATTCAATATGTCTTGGACATGAGGGCAAAACTCCACAAGGTGGGGCACTTGTCACGTGAGAATTTGCGCCTTGCCCAAGAGCGTCAACAGCGCACGTATAATAAGCGGGCCCAACTGCGTAAATTTTCACCAGGAGAAAAAGTGCTTGTGTTGCTTCCAACGTCAAGCTCCAAATTACTTGCAAAGTGGCAAGGACCCTTTGAGGTTACACGGCAAGTGGGGGATGTCGATTATGAGGTCCGGCGCTCGGACCGACGCGGAGACACCCAAATATACCATTTGAACCTGCTGAAGGCATAGGGAGAGGCCGAGCCTGTCGCCATGGTTACAGTAGAGGGGGGAAGGAGGAGGAGTTGGAACCCCTCAGCTTCCCTGTGAGGACCAGCTCACATTGGCGCAGAGAGCGGAGGTGGCTGAATTACAGCGGCGCTACTCAGATGTGTTCTCCTCTCGGCCCGGGCGCACGGATCTTGTCCGACATCACATAGAGACCAGCCCGGGGGTTACGGTGCGGTCTCGGCCATATCGGCTGCCCGAACACAAGCGTAAAGTGGTTCGGGAAGAATTAAAAACTATGCTTGCATTGGGGGTGATAGAAGAATCCCACAGCGCATGGTGCAGTCCCATTGTCTTAGTAGGGAAGAAGGATGGGACTGTGCGGTTCTGTGTGGATTACCGCAGGGTGAATGACATTTCACGTTTTGACGCGTACCCAATGCCTCGGGTCGACGAGCTCCTAGATCGGCTGGGCACTGCTCGTTTTTTTACGACACTGGATTTGACGAAGGGCTACTGGCAGATTCCCTTGTCTCCAGAGTCCCGAGAAAAAACGGCCTTTGCTACTCCGGAAGATTTGTACCAATTCGTGACACTTCCGTTTGGCTTGTTCGGTGCGCCGGCCACGTTCGGGCGCTCTATGGATCGAGTGCTGCGACCCCATGCGGCATACGCGGCTGCTTACCTGGATGACGTAATCATCCAGAGTAGCAGCTGGGAACAGCACATGCGGCGGGTGGGGGCGGTGCTCGAGTCCCTGAGGCGGCCGGGGCTCACCGCCAACCCGGCGAAGTGCGCCGTTGGCCGGAGGGAGGTACAGTATCTGGGGTACCACTTGGGGGGGGGACAGGTGCGGCCCCAGGTGGACAAAACGGCGGCCATCGCGGCCTGTCCACCTCCCAAGACAAAAAAAAGAGGTGAGGCAGTTTTTGGGATTGGCAGGCTATTACCGCCGATTCATTCCCCAGTTCGCGGAATGGACCAGCCCACTGACTGACCTCACCCGAAAGGGTGCTCCAGAACTGGTCCAGTGGACGGAGCAGTGCCAGCGGGCATTTGAGAAGGTAAAAGCAGCACTCTGTGAGGAGCCGGTACTGCACATGCCAAATTTTAACATCCCTTTTTGTCTGCAGGCGGACGCGTCGAGCCGGGGACTAGGGGCGGTACTGTCACAGTGGATGGAGGGCGCCGACCGCCCCGTACTGTACATCAGCCGGAAGCTCTCGGACCGGGAGGCGAGGTACAGCACAGTGGAGAGGGAGTGCCTCGCCATCCGGTGGGCGGTGGGGGCCCTCCGCTGCTACCTGCTGGGACGCGCCTTCAGTCTCTGCTCAGACCACAAACCGCTACAATGGCTCCACCGCATGAAAGACGCTAATGCGCGGATCACCCGGTGGTATCTGGCATTACAGCCCTACAACTTCCGGGTGGTCCACAGGCCGGGCACGCAGATGGCAGTGGCCGACTTCCTCTCTCGCCCAGGAGAGGGGGGGGAGTGGGCGCGGCCAGACGGGTGTCCGGCCTGAGTCTGGCGGTGGAGGCATGTGGCAGGGGCGTGGTCCACGCGTTCCCTGCGGGCGGGGTATGTGCAGCGATCGGCCATGAAGCAGCTGACAGGTGAGTAGATGAGCTCAGCTGGAACGAGTTATCTAATCACCTGTTCCTTTATTAGCGGCGCGGGAAACTTGAGGGGGAGAGGACACAGGCGGAGCGGAGGACACACGCGGAGCGGAGGACGATCGACTGAAAAGCCGAAGTGAAGAAATAACTAAAACGAACATTGTGGATTGCAAGTACGGGCTGAAAAGCCAAAACTGACATTTGTGTGAACAAACAGTAATTAAAAAGTGTAAACCTGATTCGAGTGTGCTGCTCCTTCCCCGGCTCCCAGAAGACAAGCAGGATCTTGCTACAACATATATTTATATACACACACACACACACACACAGACACACACACACACACACATACACAGACACACACACACACACACAGACACACACACACACACACACACACACACACACACACACACACACACACACACACACACACACACACACACACACACACACACACACACACACACACACATATACAGTACAGGCCAAATGTTTGGACACACCTTCTCATTCAATACGTTTTCTTTATTTTCATGACTATTTACATTGTAAATTGTCACTGAAGGCATCAAAACTACGAATGAACACATGTGGAGTTATGTACTTAACAAAAGGAGGTGAAACAACTTAAAACATGTTTTATATTCTAGTTTCTTCAAAAGAGCGGATTACTGCTTTGCACACTCTTGGCATTCTCTTGATGAGCTTCAAGAGGTAGTCACCTGAAAGGGTCATGGGTGTGCTTGAAGCTCATTGAGAGAATGCCAAGAGTGTGCAAAGCAGTAATCAGAGCAAAGGGCGGCTATTTTGAAGAAACTAGAATATATAACATCCATCCATCCATTTTCTACCGCTTATTCCCTTTTGGGGTCGCGGGGGGCGCTGCGCCTATCTCAGCTACAATCGGGCGGAAGGCGGGGTACACCCCGGACAAGTCGCCACCTCATCGCAGGGCCAACACAGATAGACAGACAACATTCACACTCACATCTAGTGTGTGAATATATAACATGTTTTCAGTTATTTCACCTTTTTCTGTTAAGGGTTAAATAAAGACAATATTTAAAACAATTTAAATACTGTGCTGGTGTCTTAATTATTATAAGAATGTTTGATAATAAATGACTTGGAACCAGATCATAAAACATAGTCACAAATCAATTGATACATAAACACTGAAGCGTTTTCCTCATACTTTTTTAATATTTCCATCACATGTGCAACACAAAAAAAACGAGGTCTGCCCAAATACAGAGCTCCATATTTGTACAATACATGGGAGTCAACACTGGAGATAACATCTCTCTTGCTGGAGGAGATGGCGATTTTCCCGTAAACTGTGTACGAACGATTCTCAAGTCAAAATGTCAAAACATGAAAGGTTCATACAAAAGTGCATCTCGGGTTTAATGAATGCGAAACTTTTTTGTTGTTGTTGTTGTTGTTGTAACATTTAATGCCACAGTGTCTTCCAGCTTGAGCAGAGAGAGCGAGAGAGGAGAGAAAGTGGGCAGCACTCGGCCACTCTCCAGGAGAGCCGGGAAAGTAAGTAAAATACACGCCTCACACAGGCTGTATTTGTGAATATATATATATATATTTATATTATAACCCCCCTTCAGATTGAAATGTAATTTCACTCAGAACAAATGTATAACAAAACCTTTGAAAAACAATTCCAGTCATCTCCAGGCTGTGAGGAGCAGTAAACATCAAGAGTAAAAATGTGGAGGTGGAGTCAGATGGCGAGTGTCACTGCGTTTGCATATTTCAGCATCCTGTCCCGCTTTGCCTCTTTACGCTCCCGGGCCAGATCCGGGAGACTGGATCGTTCAGGGTGCGCCCTCATGATTGACCAAGCGCAGGCTGTGGAGCGACACGCTGCTGATGCAAACACTCCTCCGGTTTCATTCGCATCTTTACACAAATCCCATGATCGGTTCTTTTAAAGTCAGACATGTTCAACTGTACATTGGCAAATAGCGTATAAGCAATATAACTGCAGGAAGTAAAGCAACGCATGAAGAAGTCTATTTACAATTTGTTTTTTTAAAGCAAATCAAGGGCAATGTTTCTCTTTTGCCGCTCTTTTTTTAAATTTTTTTATGCTCACATCGCTTTCTTTATGTTTTCTGCAGCTGAATCCTTGAAGCGGGACCACGAGTGGGGCCATCTGTAATTGGCGGTCGGGCTGCATTTCCCGCATCACGCCCCGCTTTGTGTCGCTGGTCCGCGCCACGTTAGCTGCTGTGCTGAGTCAACGTGTGGTTCTGCAAGGACACAAAAGGAAACGTGGTTAATGGTCGCTTCGTGTTTTTTGTCTTTTGTCCCTCATTCTTGAAACCGGGCCATTTTTTTTATCCTCTGCGACTGTGCATCTGTCAATAACATTAGATGCAAATGCCATCTGATTTCTTTTGAGCTTGTCCTCGCTCATTAGGGTCAATATAAACGGAATACAATGATTTGCAAATCCTTTTCAACCCATATTCAATTGAATGCACTACAAAGACAAGATATTTGATGTTCAAACTCATTAACTAAATTTTTTTTTTGCAAATATTAATTAACTTAGAATTTCATGGCTGCAACACGTGCCAAAGTAGTTGGGAAAGGGCATGTTCACCACTGTGTTACATCACCTTTTCTTCTAACAACACTCAATAAACTTTTGGAAACTGAGGAAACTAATTGTTGAAGCTTTGAAATTGGAATTCTTTACCATTCTTGCTTGATGTACAGCTTCAGTCGTTCAACAGTCCAGGGTCTCCGCTGTCGTATTTTACGCTTCATAATGCGCCACACATTTTCGATGGGATACAGGTCTGGACTGCAGGCGGGCCAGAAAAGTTCCCGTACTCTTTTTTTATGAAGCCATATATATATATATATATATATATATATATATATATATATATATATATACACATACACATAATATATATATATATATATATATATATATATATATATATATATATATATATATATATATATATATATATATATATATATATATATATATATATATATATATATATATAAATATATATATATATATATATATATATATATATATATATATATATATATATATATATTAGGGATGTGGTAAAAAATCGATTCGAATACAAATCGAATCGTTTATGTTACAATGCAATCCAATTCCAAAACCAAACCTGACCCAGCAACACTCAGAAGTGCAATAAACAGAGCAATTGAGAGGAGACACAAACACGACACAGAACAAACCAAAAGTAGTGAAACAAAAATGAATATTATCAACCACAGTATCAATATCGGTTATAATTTCAGCATAGCAATGATTGAAAATCCCTCATTGACATCATCAATAGACATTTATAAAAATTTAAAAAAAGAACAGTAGTGTCACAGTGGCTTACACTTGCATCACATCTCATAAGCTTGACAACACACTGTGTCCAATGTTTTCACAAAGATAAAACAAGTCATATTTTTGGTTCGTTTAATAGTTCAAACAAATTTACATTATTGCAATCAGTTGATAAAATATTGTCCTTTACAATTATAAAAGCTTTTTTTTTTTTTTTAAATCTACTACTCTGCTAGCATGTCAGCAGACTAGGGTAGATCCTGCTGAAATCCTATGTATTGAATGAATACAGAATCGTTTTTAATCAGAAAAATATCGTTTTTGAATCGAGAATCGAATCGAAAAAAAAAAAAAAAAAAAAAAATATATATATATACATATATATATATATATATATATAAAGATATATATATATATACATATATATACATATATATATAAAGATATATACATATATATATATATATATATATATATATATATATATATATATATATAGATATATAGGATATACTAGCAACACTTATTCTAAGAAGAAAGAGCAGTCTCAACAAGGTCTGCTTGGAGAAAAAGACTCACATCCAAAGCAATACTATCAAGGTACAATGCTTTGTCATCACATTTATACCATGGTTAATTTCTTTTTACACTTTTCTGACAGGTAATGACTTAAAAAGTGAGATAAATCAGCATATGTTTGCATCAATGCGGTAGAAAGACAGCTCCCTGGCAAATGTCTGTTGCGATCATGTTGACATTTCACCATCAGGCTGTCATTATCCTCAATCCAATTAAGTTGCACTCCACTCAGACGTGCTGATCGATACTCCCTGTCTGAGGGATTAAGCTCGGTAAAGTCCAGTTCTGACAGAAAAAAGTGCAGCACCTCTGACAGATAACATCGCTCCGCCCAATACCGCTCCCCTATGTTTAGAAATATTAATATAAAGACCATGAAAACAAATCCATAATATCTTCCTGAGATGGTACAGTACCCTGAGAAAGTGACAACCTGGCTCGGTTATGTTGTTTCCCCCTAATTTATGCACACAAACATGCGCACGCACGCACACAGATGATTGTGGAGTGGTTGCAGCGGGGCAGCTGTGCCAGGTTCTTTAAAGGGAGTGTGGACCGGGGGGTGTGTAACTGGTGTCCCTGGTGGGCAGAATCCAGGTCATCTTTTGAAGTGACTGCTAATCCCTTTAATGCAAACTACATGCCCCACTTGGTGCGCTCGCTTTAAAACACGGCCTTGGACTTTGTCGACTGGCACGGACTAGACACACCTGTCACACAGTCACGGGAACACACACATAGGACACTTCAATAGGTACACTTGCACAATATGCCATACAGTATTTTTTGGACTATAAGGCGCACTTAAAATCCTTTCATTTTTCTCAAAACTTGACAATGCGCCTTTTAACCCGGTGCGCCTAATGTACGGAATCATTTTGGTGGTGCTTACCTACCTCTAAGCAATTTTATTTCGTACATGGCGAAATTATAAGTGTGACCAGTAGATGGTAGTCATACATTAAAGATACGTGTCAACTGCAAGATGACGGCGGTAAATAACACCAAAACTTTAAATGTTCCATTGAGAACACAGAACATTACACACAGTGCTCAAATATCTGTCAAAATGTTTTAGTAAAGCTTTAAAGCTACACCGTTTGACGGATTGTCGGCGCATTAAACATATGAGTATTATCATGGTGTGTTTGTAAGGACCGCAACATGGCACCTATTAGCAGACATTATCTGTCGTGGTTTTTTTTGCAACTTTTCTTACCTTTTGGTACCTGCTGATGTGTATTTGGGATCTGCATAAGTATTGAAAATTTGAGTGCGTCCGCCAATGTACTCCGTGGCAGTTTAAGAACAACATTTCTCAACGAGCTATTGCAAACAATTTGGGGATTTCACCATCTATGGTCCGTAATATCATCCAAAGGTTCAGAGAATCTGGAGAAATCACTGCACATAAGCAGCATGCTCGTGACCTTCGATCCCACAGGTGGTACAGCATCAACAAGCGACATCAGTGTGTAAATGATATCACCACACAGGCTCAGGAACACTTCAGAAAACCACTGCAATTAACTACAGTCTGTAAGTGCAAGTTAAAACTCTACTAAGCAAAGTGAAAGCCATTTATCAACAACACCCAGAAATGCCGCCGGCTTCGCTGGGCCCGAGTTCATCTAAGATGAACTGATGCAAAGTGGAAAAGTGTTCTGCGGTCTGACGAGTCCACATATTAAATTGTTTTTGGAAACTGTGGACGCCGTGTCCTCCTGACCAAAGAGGAAAATAACCATCAGGACTGTTCTAAACGTACATTTCAAAAGCCAGCATCTGTGATGGTATGGGTGTGTATTAGTGTCCAAGGCATGGGTAACTTACACATCTGTGAAGGCACCATTAATGCTGAAAGGTACATACAGGTTTTGGAAAACAAAACTGCATCAAAACCGACATCAGTGTGAAAAGGATATCACCAAATGGGCTCAGGAACACTTCATAAAACCACTGTCAGTAACTACAGTTGGTCGCTACATCTGTGAGTGCAAGTTAAAACTCTACAATGCAAAGCGAAAGCCATTTATCAACAACACCCAGGAACGCCGCCGGCTTCGCTGGGCCCGAGCTCATCTAAGATGAACTGATGCAAAGTGGAAAAGTGTTCTGTGGTCTGACGAGTCCACATTTCAAATTATAATCTGAAACTGTGGACGTGGTGTCCTCCGGAACAAAGAGGAAAATAACCATACGGAATGCTATAGGCGCAAAGTTCAAAAGCCAGCATCTGTAATGGTATGGGGGTGTATTAGTGGTCAAGGCATGGGTAACTTACACATCTGTGAAGGCACCATTAATGCTGAAAGGTACATACAGGTTTTGGAAAACAAATCATGGACGCCCCTGCTTATTTCAGCAAGACAAAGCCAAGCCACGTGTTACAACAGCTTAGCTTCATAGTCAAAGAGTGCAGGTAGTAGACTGGCCTGCCAGTAGTCCTGTCTCCCATTGAAAATGTTTTGTGCATTATGAAGCCTAAAATACCACAAGGGAGACAGGCATTTCTGGGTGTTGTTGAACAACTTAAACTGTACACCAAGAAAGAATGGGAAAGAATTCCACCAGAAAAGCTTCAAAAATTGGTCTCCTCAGTTCCGAAACATTTACAGAGTGTTGTTAAAAGGAAAGGCCATGTAACACAGTGGTAAAAATGCCCCTGTGCCAACTTTTTTGCAATGTGTTGCTGCCATTAAATTCTAAGTTTATGATTATTTGCAAAAAACAACAATGTAGTAGGCCTAAGAATTCATTAAAAACCAAGCCGAAGTTTTATTTAACACGTGTATTTAATATTTTCAGCCACTGTAACATTACGCACAGTTTGTACAGTAACACTGTTTGAATATAGGAAAATAAAACACTGCACTTTAAGCAATATTAAGCGATGAGGTGGCGACTTGTCCAGGGTGTACACTGCCTTCCGCCAGATTGTAGCTGAGATAGGCTCCAGGATGGGTGGACTTTCAACAAGTGAGTCGTTGGCGAACAACTTAGGGTACATGTACTGCAGTTTGAGGATCAGCTATATAAAACTGCGAAAAACCCAACACATCATCATTAGCTTTAGTTTTTAAAATCTATCCTTCAATCAGAATGTGTTTGTGCAGCACCGGGGGTGACTATTAACCCCCGGTGCATTTCTTCCCTCCCTCTTTACCCTTTCAGCTGCCTCCAGATAAAGCGTTTAAACACCTCGACAGCTTTCCTTTCAGCCGCGGCGATTACTCCCCGACAGGTGGGGTAATAAGCAGTTTGACGGGGAACGGGAGAGTGACCCCCACCCTGCCTGGTGTATTTTTTTCTCTCTCCCCCCTTCCCTCAGAAATAAAGCTCCTTTAAGTGAGTCTGGGAGGAGAGTCCCCACGGGAGGCTCCCTCCGCTTCCACCCCCACGGTGAAGACATCGTTGGCGTTGGCGAGGAGGGACACGAGCACGGCAACCTTATTAATGAATGCGGCCCATTACCCGTCAGCCTGACTCCCAGAAGCCCTGGCAGTACGTGACTTCAAATGGCAGGATATTGACACGGAGAGAGCAAAGCGGCTGGGACTGTGTGTGTGTGTGTGTGTGTGTGTGTGTTCTTGTATTGCTATCCTTCTTGAGACATCAAGAAGGAAAAGTACCTTCCATATGAGGGCCGGTGAAAAAGTTAGGACATAATTCAGAAAACCATTGCATCTAATAGAGAATGTCTCATTTGCAGCCCTGGTGGTGAAATCTATTAACATTAGGGATGGTCCCAAAAAGGAGGGGTATTTTAAATTGACTGTGTGTCGGTTTTAAAAGTGCACCCCCTCTGGTCAACATATGAAATAACAAGTGTGTGTAAAAAATGTAAATGTGCCCCCTTTGGCCAAAAATATTAAAACAAAAAAATAAAGACAAATATGAATATAGAGACATACTGTAATGCCATCCATTTTCTACCGCTTATTCCCTTTCGGGGTCACGGGGGGCGCTGGCGCCTATCTCAGCTACAATCGGGCGGAAGGCGGGGTACACCCTGGACAAGTCGCCACCTCATCGCAGGGCCAACACAGATAGACAGACAACATTCACACTCACATTCACACACTAAGGCCAATTTTAGTGTTGCCAATCAACCTATCCCCAGGTGCATGTCTTTGGAAGTGGGAGGAAGCCGGAGTACCCGGAGGGAACCCACGCATTCACGGGGAGAACATGCAAACTCCACACAGAAAGATCCCGAGCCCGGATTTGAACCCAGGACTGCAGGACCTTTGTATTGTGAGGCAGACGCACTAACCCCTCTGCCACTGTGTAGCAGAGGGGTACTGTAATGATTTGAAGTAAATACCAAAGATTGAAAACCAATTACAAACAAATACCTCCAAAAACTAAAAGCAGTCTTTCCCTCACAATGTGTCGGCTTCTTTCTTATAAAATTACGAACAATTTTTAATATTCTTTCTGTTTCTGTAATATTGTAATATTTTGTCATAAAATGATGATGATGACATTTGTCATATAGAGTTCTGATTTTTATCACAATATTGCCAATGTTTTTGTTGTTCTTGCAAAATAGTTAAACTTTTGGAGTAAAATTATGACTTTTGCCATGATTTTGCCGAGTGAAATTCCAATCATTATTATAATATTGCCAAAATGTAAAAGTTTTCTTAAAAGCTTTTGACTTTTTTCGGGTAAAATTACGACTCTTTTCATAAAATTGACCACATATTAAGCTTTTTCTTGTAAAATTGCGACTGTTATTGAGTTTAATTTAAACTTTTATCATAATATTGCACGAATGTTTAGTTTTTCTTGTGAAATTTCTTGCATTGAGTAAAATTACGACTTTTATTATTATACTGCCAAAATTTTAAGTTTTTTTATGAAATTCCAACAAATTTTTCACAAAAAGCTTTTTTATTTTTGCATCATATGTATATATTATTAATGTTGTAAAGAAACTTTATATATCTAGAAAGAGTGGTCCTAAAGAGGAAGACATTGTTCGGAGGTCTCAAGAAGGTTACAAATACAAGAACGTGTGTATGTGTGTGTGTGTGTACGTGTGTGTGAACGTGTGTGTGTGTGTGTGTGTGGAGACAGCGGAGAAAGAGAAACACAATTTGTGTGTATGTGTGCGGACCCCAAAGGAACGTAGCTCCTTGGATATAATGTAGGGCTCGTAACAGCTATTAGAGGGGAAAATAACCCCTCTGGGGAGCGGCTCCTACCCCTACCATCACTGCATGTCCCAGCTCTACTGGAGCTAACTCACACACACACGTACACACACGTGTACACACACACACACACACACACACACACACACACACACACACACACACACACACACACACACACACACACACACACACACACACACACACACACACACACACACACACGCACTCTCTCTCTCTTTTGTATTTCTTACTTTCTTGAGACCTCTGAAAAATGTCTCTTTAGTACCACCCTTTCTAGATATATAAAGATTTGTATTTACAAACCCCGTTACCATATGAGTTGGGAAATTGTGTTAGATGTAAATATAAACGGAATACAATGATTTGCAAATCATTTTCAACCCATATTCAGTTGAATATACTACAAAGACAACATATATGATGTGAAAACTGATAAACACGCCAGCAACACGTGACCAACAAGTTGGGAAAGGTGGAAATAAATACTGATAAAGTTGAGGAATGCTCATCAAACACTTATTTGGAACATCCCACCGGTGTGCAGGTAAATTGGGAACAGGTGGGTGCCATGATTGGGTATAAAAGCAGCATCCATGAAAAGTTGTGTAATTCACAAACAAGGATGGGGCGAGGGTCACCGATTTGTAAGCAAATTGTCGAACAGTTTTAGAACAACATTTCTCAACGAGCTATTGCAAGGAATTTAGGGATTTTACCATCTACGGTCTGTAAAATCTTCAAAAACTTCAGATAATCTGGAGAAATCACTGCACGTAAGCGATGATATTACGGACCTTTGATCCCTCAGGCGGTACTGCATCAAAACCGACATCAGTGTGAAAAGGATATCACCAAATGGGCTCAGGAACACTTCATAAAACCACTGTCAGTAACTACAGTTGGTCGCTACATCTGTGAGTGCAAGTTAAAACTCTACAATGCAAAGCGAAAGCCATTTATCAACAACACCCAGGAACGCCGCCGGCTTCGCTGGGCCCGAGCTCATCTAAGATGAACTGATGCAAAGTGGAAAAGTGTTCTGTGGTCTGACGAGTCCACATTTCAAATTATAATCTGAAACTGTGGACGTGGTGTCCTCCGGAACAAAGAGGAAAATAACCATACGGAATGCTATAGGCGCAAAGTTCAAAAGCCAGCATCTGTAATGGTATGGGGGTGTATTAGTGGTCAAGGCATGGGTAACTTACACATCTGTGAAGGCACCATTAATGCTGAAAGGTACATACAGGTTTTGGAGCAACGTATGTTGCCATCCAAGCAGCGTTATCATGGACGCCCCTGCTTATTTCAGCAAGACAATGCCAAGCCACATTCAGCACGTGTTACAACAGCGTGGCTTTGTAAAAAAAGAGTGCGGGTACTTTCCTGGCCCGCCTGCAGTCCACACCTGTCTCCCATCGAAAATGCGTGACACATTATGAAGCCTAAAATACGACAACAAGACCCCGGACTGTTGAACGACTGAAGCTCTACATAAAACAAGAATGGGAAAGAATTCCACTTTAAAAGGTTGAACAATTAGTTTCCTCAGTTCCCAAACGTTTATTGAGTGTTGTTAAAAGAAAAGGTGATACAACACAGTGGTGAACATGCCCTTTCCCAACTACTTTGGCACGTGTTGCAGCCATGAAATTTTAAGTTAATTATTATTAGCAAAAAAAAAAAGTTTAAGAGTTTGAACAACAAATATCTTGTCTTTGTAGTGCATTCAATTGAATATGGGTTGAAAAGGATTTGCGAATCATTGTATTCCGTTTATATTTACATCTAACACAATTTCCCAACTCATATGGAAAGGGGGTTTGTACAAGATTAATAACATATACATACAATGCAAATATAAAGAAACTTGTTGTGAAAAATGAGTTGGAAAATCCCTAGAAAAAGGTCAGTTCCACTAGAAAAACCTTTGCAGTATTATAATAGCAGTCGTATATTTTACTCAACACAAGTAAAAAAAATGAAAATTTGTGCATTATGATAAAAGTTGGAATTTTACTCAATGACAGTCACAATTTTACAAGAAAAGCTTAACATGTTGGCAATTTTATGAAAAGGGTCGTAATTTTACTCGACAAAAGTCACAGTTTTATAAGAAAACTTAAACATTTTGGCAATATTATAATAATCATCGGAATTTTGCTTGGCAAAATTATGACAAAAGTCACATATTACTCAAACAATGTCACCGTTTTACAAGAACAAAAAAAAGCAATTGGCAATATTGTGAAAAAAGTCAGAACTTTAAATGACAAATATCACAATTTTGCATTAAAAAGTAATCATTTTACATAAAAGATTATAATTTTACGAGAAAATATTGCAGTATTACAGAAGCAGGAAGAATGTGAGAAATTATTCCCAATTTTATAAGGTGTCGAAAAAGGTTGACACATTGTGAGAAAAAGACTGCTTTTAATTGATTACAATTTTTGGGGATTTTTTTTTGTTTGTAATTGGTTATTAATCTTCATTATTTACTTCAACTTATTACAGTATGTCTCCATATACATATTTATTTGATGAATTTTGGCCAAAGGGGGCGCATTTCAATTTGTTGTTCTTACACATGTTGGCCCGAGGGGGAGCACTTCAAAATTTTACACACACTTGTTTTTTCATATGTTGACCAGAGGGGGAGCACTTTTAAAACCAACACACAGTCAATTTGAGAAATTCCTCCATTTTGGGACCACCCTAATAATAATAGGTTTCACCACCAGGGGTGCAAATGAGACATTCTCTATAAGATGCAATGGTTTTCCATAATGGGACCATGATTTATAGCCTAACTAGATCACCGGTCCTCATATGGAAGTTACTTTTCCTTGTTGGTGTCTCAACAAGGGTAGGAATACAAGAACACGCACGCACGCACGCACGCACGCACGCACGCACGCACGCACGCACGCACGCACACACACACACACACAAACCCACACACTGCCTTCTTACATTTTCCTTAAACACACCACTAGTTTTCACACCGAGGGCTTTCTCAAGGACGATGTTAAACGACTTCAGTGGCAAGCATGCCGACTAAAGGGAGATGGGGGTGCCAGGGGAGCGAAGGTGGTGTTGAAAGATTGAAAGAAAACGATACCTTCATCTCCGCGGATGCCGCATAGTCGCTTTTGCAAAAAGAAGGAGACTTAAAAAGTCACTTCTCGACGAGAGCCGGAATAAGACACAAGACGCAGGAAAATGACCAAAAAGGCAGAGCAGGATTTCGCTAATGGTGTCATCATAATTACGGAAATTTCGGATTAGATGGCCTCCATTAAGCCTTTTAGCCCGCCTTCGATGGCATCCTATTCCCCACTGAAACTCTGGCCTTTTTTCTCCAATTTTCTCGAAACGTTAATCTCCTTCATCCTTTCGAGCACCTGCTGGCCACACTAACCTGCTGAAAAGTTGTTCTAAAACCAATTATTACTATATGACATTCTCCAGTACAAGAAAGGATAAGAAAGATCAGGCCATCATGATAATATTCATACTGTGTGTTAGATGTGTCAAAATAAAGTGTTAACTCATGTGATAAATCCCACAAAAAATGTCTTAACCGCGATGGTTGTTATATGGGCAACATTTCACTTCAAAATACAACCCGATCGGACTTTAGCTAAAACTCTTGCCCAGTTTTGAACAGATAAATAATGTATATTCAAGTAAAACGTTTAAAAAAGTTATCATGATAAAATTGCATTTGAGTCTAAATATTGGGGTCTTTTTTTTCAGCTTAATTTGAGTCATGCAAGCAGGTAATAACCTGTGATTAATCTGGATAAAATCTTAATTATTTACCAGCACTCATTTATATATATATATATACATATATATATATATATATATATATATATATATATATATATATATATATATATATATATATATATATATATATATATATATATGTATATATATATATTCTGGGTGTAGTTGATGAATGGCTTTTGCTTTGCATAGTAGAGTTTTAACTTGCACTTACAAATATAGCGACGACCTGTAGTTACTGAGAGTGGTTTTCTGAAGTGTTCCTGAGCCCATGTGGTGATACCCCTTACACACCAAAGTCACTTTTTGATGCAGTACCGCCATAATATTATCGCTTGCGTGCAGTGATTTCTCCAGATTTTCTGAAACTGTTGATTATATTACGGACCGTAGATAGGTGAAATCCCTAAATTCCTTGCAATAGCTCATTGAGAAATCCATCCATCCATCCATCCATTGTTCTTAAACTGTTGGATAATTTGTTCCTGAATTTGATGGACAAGTGGTAGAAAATGGATGGACGGAAGGATTTGTTCACAAAGTGGTGACCCTCACCCATTCTTGTTTGTGAATGACTGAGCATTTAATGGAAACTGCTTTTGTACGCAATCATGGCACCCACCTGTTCCCAATTAGCCTGTTCACTTTAGGGATGTTCCAAATAAGTATTTGATGAGCTTTCCTCAACTTTCTCAGTCTTTTTTGCCACTTGTGCCAGGTTTTTTGAAACATGTTGCAGGCGTCAAATTCCAAATTAGCTAATATTTGCATAAAACAACAAACTTAAGTATCTTGTCTTTGCAGTCTATTCAAATGAGTATAGGTTGAAAAGGATTTGCAAATCATTGTGTTCTTTTTTTATTTACCATTTACATACACAACATGCCAACTTCACTAGTTTTGGGTTTTGTATATCATATATGTACTGTATATACAAACCCTGTTTCCATATGAGTTGGGAAATTGTGTTAGATGTAAATATAAACGGAATACAATGATTTGCAAATCCTTTTCAACCCATATTCAATTAAATGCACTAAAAAAGACAATATATTTGATGTTCAAACTCATAAACTTTATTTTTTTTGCAAATAATATTCAACTTACAATTTCATGGTTGCAGCACGTGCCAAAGTAATTGGGAAAGGGCATGTTCACCACTGTGATACATCACCTTTTCTTTTCATAACACTCAATAAACGTTTGGGAACTGAGGAAACTAATCGTTGAAGCTTTGAAAGTGGAATTCTTTCCCTTTCTTGTTTTATCTAGAGCTTCAGTCGTTCAACAGTCCGGGGTCTCCGCTGTCGTATTTTACGCTTCATAATGTGCCACACATTTTCAATGGGAGACATGTCTGGACTGCAGACGGGTCAGGAAAGTACCTGCACTCTTTTTTTACAAAGCCACACTGTTGTAACACCTGCTTAATGTGGCTTGGGATTGTCTTGCTGAAATAAGCAGGGGCGTCCATAAAAAAGACTGCGCTTAGATGGCAGCATAGGTTGTTCCAAAGCCTTTATGTACCTTTCAGCATTAATGGTGCCTTCACAGATGTGTAAGTTACCCGAGCCTTGGGCACTAATGCACCCCCATACTATCACAGATGTTGGCTTTTGAACTTTGTGTCGATAACAGTCTGGATGGTTCGCTTCCCCTTTGGTCCGGAAGACACGATGTCGATTACTTCCAAAAACAATTTGAAATGTGGACTCGTCAGACCACAGAACACTTTTCCACTTTGTATCAGTCCATCTTAGATGATCTCAAAGCCGAGAGAAGCCGGCGGCGTTTCTGGATGTTATTGATAAATGGCTTTCGCTTTGCATAGTAGAACTTTAACTTGCACTTACAGATGTAGCGACTAACTGTATTTAGTGACAGTGGTTTTCTGAAGTGTTCCTGAGCCCATGTGGTGATACCCTTTAGAGATTGATGTCGGTTTTTGATACAGTGATACAGGGATCGAAGGTCACAGTCATTAAGTGTTGGTTTCCGGCCGTGGAGTGATTTCTCCAGATTCTCTGAACCTTTTGATGATATTATGGACCGTAGATGTTGAAATCCCTAAATTTCTTGCAATTGCACTTTGAGAAACATTGTTCTTCAACTGGTTGACTATTTGCTTACGCAGTTGTGGACAAAGGGGTGTACCTTGCCCCATCCTTTCTTGTGAAAGACTGAGCATTTTTTTGGAAGCTGTTTTTATAACCAATCATGGCACCCACCTGTTCCCAATTAGCCTGCACACCGGTGGGATGTTCCAAATAAGTTTTTGATGAGCATTCCTCAACTTTACCAGTATTTATTGCCACCTTTCCCAACTTCTTTGTCACGCGTTGCTGACATCAAATTCTAAAGTTAACGATTCTTTGCAAAAAATTTTTTTTTATCAGTTTGAACATCAAATATGTTGTCTTTGTGGCATATTCAACTGAATATGAATTGAAAATGATTTGCAAATCATTGTATTCTGTTTATATTTACATCTGACACAATTTCCCAACTCATATGGAAACGGGGTTTGTATATACAAAACCGAAAACCATACGGTACAACTCTTACATGTGTTGTGAAGGTACAGTTATTTTTTTTTCATATTGACATTGTGTATTAGGCCATTCTTTGACATTTAAGTCCACATAAAATTAAATATGCACGATAAAATTACCTGTGTATTTTTATTTTTAGCAAAGTGTCTGCACATCGATCTGAAGGCATATGAATATATGATTTAAAAAATGTATTTAAACCCGGGGTGTCAAACTCGTTTTCTTTGAGGGTTTTCCCTCAGAGGGCCGCCTATAATTAAATATATATAAATATTAATGCGTAACCACCTCGCGGTATTACTAAACAATTGACTATGCATTTGATTATTATATCTTTTTACATACGAATTGATGGATATTAATATCATCATTGGGATATATGTTGATATCATATTTGTTGCATGATCAGATATGCACTAATTTTCTGGGGGGGGCAAAATAGAAAGAATAAATGAAAGATGAAGGATTCAGTGCTTTATTGACACACCTATTTCACGGACCCCATGAAACTAGGTTGCAGGTCAAATTTATTAATTACTATAAACTAACTTGAACACTTGCTGCATTCATCTTTCCCTTTTCCTTACTAATCCCAGTTCCTGCCACTGAAAACCATCCCCAATGTACAGAGACATCCTGGATGACAACTTCCCATCCAACCTGATGGAGCTTGAGAGGTGCTGCAAAGAGGAATGAGCACAACTGGCCAAAGATACAGTAGGTGTGCCAAGTTTGTGGCATTGTATTCAAAAAGACTTGAGGGTAATGGCTGCCAAAGGTGCATCAACAAAGGATTGAGCAAAGGCTGCGAATACTTATGTACATGTGATGTTTTAGTTCTAATAAATTGGCAATATGTAAAAAACATAAATAAATAAATAAAAAATACACATTGTCATGAGACTGTAGACTTTTGAGGACAAAGATGAATTAATTGGATTTTGGATTAAAGCTGAAACATGCGTAAAACGTAAAGTCCTGTGAATACTTTCCGGATGCACTGTAGTCCAATCCATTAAAATGTGCCTCAAAACACATTTATGGTTGATTGTGATAGCAACAGTTGGACTCTAGAAGAGATTATTTTTACTTCTACAAAAATATTACTGGTAAATATCGCTTTAAAAAGCAGAACGAGTTGATGGAACGCATTGTGTTCAACCTTAAAGGGGAACGTTATCACCAGACCTATGTAAGCGTCAATATATACCTTGATGTTGCAGAAAAAAGACTATATGTTTTTTTAACCGATTTCCGAACTCTAAACGGGTGAATTTGGCGATTTAAATGCCTTTCAATTGATAGCCTGTCGAGCGATGACATTTCACCCATGACGTCACAACATGAAGCAATCCGCCATTTTCTCAATCTTATTACACCCACCAAGTCAAATCAGCTCTGGTATTTTTCCGATATCCACACAAGAATGTGTGGATATCCTGCGACACTGAAAGCAGATGCATTTCCAACGAAAAAGTCAACGAAATCTGCAATATTGGAAAATAGACCACCACAAACTTATAATGTTGTGCATGAAAGCACAAACGTGAGTTTTGTTTATGTTATTGACTTATGTGTTAATCAGACATATTTGGCACGGCATGACTGCAAGCTAATTGATGCTAACATGCTATTTAGGCTAGCTGTATGTAAATATTGCATCATTATGCCTCATTTGTAGCTATATTTGCATCCAGCCTTTACCTCCACCGACATTTAATGCCAAACAAACACATACCAATCATTGGTTAGAAGGCGATCGCAAAATTCGTCCTCGCTTCCTCCCGTCCCGCTGTCTGTCGTGATATGGCTCAATAGCTTCAGTTCCTTCTTCAATTTCGTTTTGGCTACCTGCCTCCACACTCTAACCATCCGTTTCAATACATGCGTAATCTGTTGAATCGCTTACGGCGCTGAAATCCGAGTCTGAATCCGAGCTAATATCCCTATACCTTCCTGTGCTATGCGCCATGATTTTTTTCTGTGTGGTCACGCTGTGACGTCACAGGATAATGGACGGGTGGATATAACGACGGTTAAAATCAGGCACTTTGAAGCCGTTTTTCGGGATATTGCGTGATGGGTAAAATTTTGAGAAAAACTTCGAAAAATAAAATAAGCCACAGGGAACTGATTTTTATTGGTTTTAACCCTTCAGAAATTGTGATAATGTTCCCCTTTAAATGTTTCGCAGACATTCTGCAAAAATGCCATCCAGATAATGAGGTACTTCTTCGAAGTGATTTTGGAGTGAACTGCACAGTCCATCTCAGAATCACCGCCGCTCTCTTACATCAACGCACTTCTGTACCACATAAAGACGGGCAGCATAAGCGGTTTCCTTCCAGTCCCTGGGCGCCACAGCTCAACCCCCACTTTCATCCGATTACATCACCCCACAGCAACCCCTCCAGGGCAGAAGAAGAGGGAGAACACCCTGCAGCATGCAAACAGGTGCAACGTGTCTTATGGAATTTAGGGCTGGTTTGCAAAGGGAGAAGTTCAGAACTAAAAGGGCGAGTCGCCGACTAGAGAGGGTCGGGGTTGATTCATGAAGTAATCACTCTTTATGGGCCTGTTGCTGCGGCCTCCATGGAGAGAATCCTCTCTTCGGTGAGGCAAGCGAGGTGCGCGGCTTGCATCAGCGCCGCAGAGGAAAGAAGGAAGGGATTCTTCTCTGTCTTCCCTTTCATGTGAGCGAGCCGCATTAGACACAAGCTCCTATTGTCCGACATCACAGAGAGGGAAGATGTCAGGCTTAATCGCAGCTCTAACAATGTTTGATTAGTATAATGTTAATACCTGCAGAGAGCCTTGTGTCTGCTGTTATCCAGCATGTTACACTAAAGCCAGGCTTTAGCCACTGCTTGGAAAGCTGTATTTATGCAGACGATTTTCCACAAGCCTCAAGTTAACCGAGAATATTGCTTTTAGCATATTTAAACCCGACTAGTCGCAGTATAAGGAGAGCCAAATACTACAGCTGCATACCCAAACCTCCCTTAATAAAGATAATAATGTTTATTATTGTGGTTGTTGTTTGCAGTGGTGTAGCAATATAACAGAATAATGTAACCAAAAACACAAAATGTTTTTGAGTATGATGAGGTGCTGCCATACAACTTATTTAATGTAGTCCAATGTTTACATAACTATTAATCCTAACACCACGACTACTGTAATTTTCGGACTGTAAGGCGCACTTAAAATCATAAAATTTTCTCAAAAATCAACAGTACGCCTTATAACCCGGTGCGCCTAATGTACGGTATAATTCTGGTTGTGCTTACTGACCTTGAAACAATTTTATTTGGTGCATGGTGTAATAATAAGTGTGACCAGTACAAAGGCAGTCACACATAAGAGATACATGTAGACTGCAATTATGATGGCAGTCACACATAAGAGATATGTGTAGACTGCAATATGACTCAAGTAAACAACACCAACTTTTTATATGTTCCATTGAAAATATCGAACTTTACACACAGTGCTCAAAAATCTATCGAAATGTTTTAGTACGAATTTGGTAAGCTATGAAGCCGCACCGCTTGATGGATTGTACTGTGCTTCAACATACCAGTATTATTATGGTGTGTGTGTGTATAAGGTAAGACATATTATCTAGCGTTTTGTTTTGCTATATTATGCAAAAGCAACTTTTCAGCAGGTACCAGAAAGTATCTGTATTTGGGATCTGCATAAGTCCTAAAAATGTGTGCGCCTCTGCCTTTGTAGTCCGTGCCAACACCGCAATCTATAAGCTTCTTCTTTTTGTCTTTCTTCTTGTCATGGGACTATCATCCTCTGATGTTGCCATTTCTAATATAAAATAGTGTAAAGTTCTTACTTAGATCTGTCAGTAAACTCGCCATGAAAGCACGAAAACATACCGGTGTGCTGAGTTTACACTATTCACCCAAGGAAACTTAGTTATTAGAGAGTTCCGGCCTTCTTGTTGTTGTTACAGTAGTGAGTCACGGATGAGAAGATGCTGCTCCGTTATTGATTTAAGTAAAGTCTGAAAGTCATTAAAACAGTTAGCTCCATCTTTTGGCACTTCTTCCACTCCCGTCCTTGCACGCTTAACCGCTACAACAAAGATGACGGGGTGAAGACGCTGTCGAAGGTGAGCCACGTAATTAAGACCGCCCACAAAAGGGCGCATCCTGTAGAGACGCTCAGAAAGCGACTTGAAGATGATCCGTAAAACATAATCTATGCAAAACTTTTGACCAGAGAACCACAATAACATGTTATGTAGACCAAAAGGAACTGTTTAAAATAAATAAAAATAATCCTGATATGCGCCCTATAAACTGGTGCGCCTTTGGTATGAAAAAAGACTTGAATAGACATGCTCATCAGTAGTGCGCTTTATAATCCGGTGTGCCTTATGGTCTGGAAAATAGGGTAACTCCATTATTTTGTATCATACAGTGATGGCCGAACTGCATCTTTGTTTATTTGCAAAAGTTAGACTTGTTTTAGCGATCACGACTCCTGTGTGTTTCACGGGGGGAGGAAAGCAAGGGTGTATCATCCGGCCTTGATCTTTAATGGTGTGTTGAACCGGCTCCAGTATTGACTCTGAGCATTCCCCACAGTCAACCTTCCCTGCTTTGACCTCAGGCCAGGCTTACGGCCGGCCAACAGAGCCAATGAAGAACACAATCAAATAAATTAATAATAGCCGAGCAGTTGGCTTTCTCCATGGTCATCATTTATCGGGCCGTGGGGAGGGATGACCCACCCAAAACACTCTTGTTGTGCCACAACCGGCCTGGTTTCCTTGGCAACAGACTGTCTTGTTTGAGGCGAGGTGCCCAGGGAGTCATGGCGGTACTGTAACAGCAGCCGGTCGGGGCTGAGCTGACAACGAGGATGGATCTCCTCGCTTTCCTTTGTCATATTCCCGCTGAATACTCCCGTATAATAACAACGGTGTAATGCTGGAAAATGGCGTCTTGACAAGCAAATGTTCCCAAAGATGACAGACGGCCTTTTTGTGCGTGCTTTGCTGCACTGAATGATAGTCATTAGCCTGTCTAAGCAGACAAGCCAATGGTGTTATAGCGGGCTGATCCCGCTGTTTGACTGAGGTAGCAAAACAACTGCACAACTGCTGTGTTATTATGGGGCCTCATTAAGTGAGGGGAAGGTGGGAGACAGGCGGGCGAGGGGGAAGCATCAGCGAGAGGGCCGGCGAGAGAGACAGAAAAGAAATGAAAAAACACAAGAGAGCGATACAAAGTGTATTCTGAGGTGATGGCAACACACGCAGATGCCTTTGCAAAGCCAAAATGAAGACGATGACTAAAGAACCCAATTAAGGGCTTTCTTAGGGGAGTCATCTTGGGAAAGGGGGTGGGTCTTCCTGGGACATGAGCCCTGGGCTACATCCTCTAATTAGACAGAGCGAAGGGGGAGGACGGCTGCCTGTCACTGGGAGGGAGATGGGGTCCGTGGGGTTCCGCGTGTCAGTCCCAGAAACAAAACACAATTACTCTCGCATTTAACCACTTCAGTCGGGGACACTCTTTGACAGCCCTTTTACTCCACATCAGCTCCTCCACTCACCAATCTGCACACTCATGTTTCATCAAACCAGAGAAAAGGCTTTTAATCGGCTGACAATGAGTGCCAATCGGCACACCTTTTTCAAATGGAAGCGTTGCATCACTCCAATGTGATTGGAGGTAGAGTTTGTACTACAGTGGGAGCTCTAAGGACCGGGGGCCGCATTCGGCCCGTTAAGCTTTTCAATCTGGCCAGTCGGACATTCCCAAATAATTGTTTTAGATCTTACTGTAGCTGCCATTATGATGTGCAGTGATGTTTTCAAATGACCGTTAAGTCTTGAACTTTCCAAAGTATTTCAATGGTTGGAATCTGCGCTTTTGCATGATATACATATATATATATATATATATATATATATATATATATATATATATATATATATATATATATATATATATATATATATATATATATATATATATATATATATAGTGGGGTGCATTGAGGATGGTGATGACGAGGAATACAGGACACTGGTGGAGGACTTTGTCACATGGTGTGGAAAGAACCACCTCCGAAAACCAAGGAGCTGGTTGTGGACCTGGGAAGGAGGAGGAGTACTTCAGCGACCCCTGTTTCCATCAGGGGGGTGGATGTGGACATGGTTGAGTATTATAAATACCTCGGAGTACACATCGACAACAAGCTGAATGGGCCAAAACACGCTGAGGCTCTCTACAAGAAGGGACAGAGCCGCCTCTACTTCCTCAGGAGGCTAGGATCCTTCAACGTCTGTACAAAGATGTTGAAGATGTTCTACGAGTCGGTGGTGGCGAGCGCTTTCTTGTATGCCGTGGCTTGCTGGGGCAGCGGGCTGAGAGTGAGGGACGCAAACAGACTGGACAAGTTGGTAGAGAAGGCCAGTAACGTGGTGGGAGTGGAGCTGGACTCTCTGGCGGTGGTGTCAGAAAGAAGAAGTCTAGCAAAACTCCTAGCCATTATGGACAACACCTCCCACCCACTACACTCGGACCTTGCGGAGAGAATGAGCACGTTCAGTGGAAGGCTCAGACTCCCTAAATGCAACACGGAACGACACAGGAGGTCCTTCATACCGACAGCCATCAGACTGTATAATGCATATGTTCCTTCTTGACTGCACTTAAATGTAGAATATATGTAGAATATATTTATACTATTCATATATTATATTTTATATATATATATATACATATATTATGTATATAATATATATTATTTATTATTATTATTGTCTAATGTGAGCGAACTGTGGTGCTGAATTTCCCCCAGGGATCAATAAAGTACTTTCTATTCTATTCTGTTATATACCAGTTACTATGGTAATCTAATTAGTTACTATGGTAATCGTAATTAGTTACTATGGTAATATTAATCACAACAGCTTAGACGAGGCACCAAGCAGTGTGGGTGGGGAGCGTTTCCACAGAGTGTTTCCTGAGAGGCCAGCCTGAAATGTGGGTGTCAGGGACAGATGCGGAAGGATATTTTTACAAGAAAGTTCTAAAGCTTAGTAATAAATTAGATGTATCAGATTGTAGGTGGGTTTATTTTTTTACCCCTTGCGTTCATATTTCGCTGTTTGTCACATTTCTGTTGCGTTTCACTAAATTGTAAAACATGTTTATCGAGAGGGGGTATGACGTTCATATGTTGTCAATATTCAGTGTTTTATCCTTCATAGTTAATATTGTAAATCTTACATTCTTTTTTTTCATATACATTCTGGGTGTCTGATTCAGTAAAAAAATGTAAAATCCAATTCCGTTTTTTAAGGCGGTCTGTCATAACGTGTTTAAAATTCAGACATTATTGTAAGGTTTTGTATTAGTGTTCATAAAAATAGATATACTGTCACATATTTTTTTCTCTAAATTTGGCCCCCTGAGTTAAAATAATTACCCAGGCCTGCTCTGAGGTCAAGTTCTGGGATGGTAGTTGAGAATATGAAAGATTATTTCTTCATTGAAAATGTTTTAAAATACAACAAGTCTGTTCAAGATGTAGCTACTAATAAACCTTTGATAATTAAACAAAATGTTTTATACAAGAAATTGTCACATAAGTGTAAACACACTGTCACCTTTAAAAGGGAACTGATATGAATTTCCCCTTTTCTGACACATGTACTGCAAATTATTTGCCATTTGCCAAGATTTTAAATTTCATTTCTAGAAATGTCCATATTTTTAAGAGCTATTTACTTATTTTTAATCATTGTCTTTAAATCACAATCCAAATTTTACCTTGAATAATTATATTTTGTCTATTTTAGCACTCACAAAGGATATTTTTGTTTTCTCCACATTGAAAATCGTGTTATTGAAGCTATGGATGGAAATCACAATGGACATTTATAAAATGGAGAAGAAATCAGCTTTTATTAATTATAAATTGGAATCATTTACTTCATACTGGGAAAACTGGGTCAAATATGTCACCTTCCATAAGCCTGACTTTTTATGTCTATAGTTTTTTGTTTTTTTTATAGTTTTCTTTTTAAGTGTCTATTGTACAGTAATTATTTAGTTCCTATTTAAATCATTTGGGGTTTGCCCTAAAAGTCATATTGTATTAAACAATGACTCCCTGTGTTTGTAAACAATAACAAAACCCACCCAAAAGATACTTTGTAATAATATTGACATAATATTTGTTGTATATTAATACCACAGGTATCCATAGTATCAACATCTGGATCGATCAGCCCTACTTTATATTGACGCTTTAGCGTTTCGCTTCTTTTGCGGTCCTGCCCGGTGATAAAGGTAATTGAAAGAACCTGTTTGTATTCCGCCATGATGGTGAGGGTTAATGTCTTAGAAGCGGCTTCCCACTGTGGATAGACGTCACGGTCGTTGCAGCTTGCTCTCAAATTTCAGCCGGTGTTCTGCTAAGGCAAGCGCGCCTTTATGTGTGCAACAAGGAATATGGGACAAGCAATTGTGTCTCCCTGAGCATGCATTTATTTTGAAAGAATATTTCACGTGAGTACAATCTTTGGCCATGTCAACACTGGGACACAGCTGTGGTAAAGATCATCAGCCCATTGACGATCAGTTAAGAAAGGCAAATAGACATGCAGCCTATAGGGGCCAAACACAAATGTCATGTGGAATCGTCCAATCTGATTGCTCTGATGTCTTCCTTCTGTACCGCTTACAGCACAGGTGTCAAACTCAAGCCCCGGGGGGCCAATGCTGGCCCACCATATTATTTTATGTGGCTCGTGAAAACCTGGACATAATATGCGTTAATAACATGCTCAATCTTTTCCCACTAAATATTAGTTCTTTCACTTTTGACATTAAAAAAATATGTACTGCATGCAACTGCATATATTTTAAAATGCAATATTGTCCAAATCCAAATTATAGATTATCAAGTGTTCCAAAAATATTTTTTGTTATACTGTGTCTGCTTGAGTTATGATTTCAAAACAAAGGATCAATCAAATTGTAGACTGTAAAATAAATAATAGATTTTACGGTTAAATTCTGCACTGAATTTTTTTTACCATAAAATTGACTTTGGTGCGTTTTTTTCCATATGCAGTAAGACACTAAAATATAAAAACAAAAAACAACAAAAACAGTTTAAAACAACAAGATTTTACGGTAAAAATAAGACTATCTGGCAGCTCTCTGGCTTGAATTTTACAGCAAAAAACAGTGGTATTGTTTATCCATTCCATTTCGTTTATTAAATTTTTTTTATATGCTGTAAAATAACCACTAAAGTAAAGTGCTGATGACTGAGTTGTCAGTTTTTAAAGTAAAATGTTTTTTTGTTTTTTTTTGCAGCTTACCTAAAAAAATATATTGTTATTGTATTATATATTTACATGTATAAATATATACTCATTGTTAAAAGTGGCCCTCTGAGGGCAACCATGGGGGGCCGGTGGGGGGGGGGGGGGGGTGGGGGTATTTGAATTCTATCAGGTTTACTTTTATGTCTTTTATGTATTGTGTATTGACTAGTACGGGGGTCAGCAACCCGCGGCTCTGGAGCGCCGCCCTAGTGGCTTCCTGGACCTTTTACAGAGATGCGTGAAAATGCAAATAGATGAAGAAAAAAACATTTTTTGTTTTAACATATTTTCTGTAGGAGAACAAACACGACACAAACCTTACTAAATTGTTAGAAATCCCACTGTTTACGTTATACATACTTGACTGATGAGAGTATTTGGCGAGCACTGTTTTGTCCTACTAATTTAAGTGATCTTGAACACACCGTAGTTTATTTACACGTACAACTTTCTCCGACGCTGCCACAGAAAGATGTGTTTTATTTGTCTCATTTTGTCCACCTAACATTTTATGCTGTGCGTGAATGCACAAAGGTGAGCTTAGTGGATTTTAATGATTTTCTGGAGTGCGTATCAGGCATATTTGTATAATCCATGACTGCAAGCTAATCAATGCTAACATGCTATTTAGGCTAACTGCATGTACATATTGAATCCTTATGCCTCGTTTGTAGGTATATTTGAGCTCATTTAATTTCCTTTACTTATTTATATCTGCATGTCTCATGACCCATTATCTGTATGTAGTATTGGCTACATTTCTCATGGTTGTTTGTGTGCCTTGTTGTTCCAGACCACAGCAAACATTACCCAGCTTGCAAAGATTGTAATAAATCCATTAGAAGAAAACCGCATGCCGTTTCCTTGAACTTGGACACAAACATCTACACCTTTGGCCATTCTGACCCAGTAATTGAAAGAACTTATCTCATTCTTTGAGAAACCTCCATTTTACTAATGACTTCCAATGTTGAAAAATTGTGTAGAATAAAAATTAAAATACAACATTTCTGTCAACGAAGATTTGCGTCAGCCTGTGATAGTAGGCTATCATAGCCAAAATAGGCACTTACATCATGTGTTGCTTTCAATATAAGACTTATATAAGGCTTTTATTTTTTTGCGGCTCCAGACAGTTTTATTTTTTTATTTTTGGTCCAATATGTCTCTTTCAACGTTTTGGGTTGCCGACCCCTGGTCTGGTATTTTGTCATTAAAGCTAATTACTTATTTTTCTTATGCTCTTCATTTTTTAAAATGTATATTTGCATGTCTCATGACACATTATTTGTATGTAACATTGGCTGCATTTCTCATAGCTGTTTGTGTACCATGTTGTTCCAGACCACAGCGAACGTTACCCAGCTTGCAAATATTGTAATAAATCCATTAGAAGAAGACAGCCTGCTGTTTCTTTAAACTTGGAAACAAAAATCTACAACCTTGACCATTCTAAGCCAGTAATTTTCTAAAATGTATCTCGTCCTGTGAGAAAGTCTCCATTTTACTAATGATCCCCAATGTTGCAAAAATGAGTAGAATAAAAATAAAAATTCAAAATTTCTGTCAATGAAATTTGCGTCAGCCTTTGATAGTAGGCTAATATAGCTAGTATAGACTTAATGTCTTGCCTTCATTATAACACTTTTAATTTTTTGCGGCTCCAGACAGATTTTTTTTAATGTATTTTTGGTCCGGTATGGCGCTTTCAACATTTTGTGTTGCCGATCCCTGGTCTACTATTTTGTCATTAAAGCTAATTTCTTATTGTTCTCATCCTCTTCATTTTGGCATTTGTGTATAAGTACACTTGGCAGCCAATTAAACTGGGCTTTTTTTTCCTCGGAAGCACTATAAACAAATATTTATTCCTCCCGGTTGCTGGAAAAAGTCAAGTAAGAAAGTGAAGACGACATGTTTGAGGAAGAGATGCACTGATAGATTCGGGCACAGTGCACAGAGCGTCTCCTCTTTGTTTGGATTTAACTTTCCCTCGTGGTGCAGCAGAGGAAAAAAAGAAGCGAGCTCAAAGGCTTCTGGGAGTTTTATGTCATGTCTCCCCGCAGACAATGTGTTTGCATGCACGTATCACACCCTGGGAGCGAGCGCCACAAAGACAAACACACAACGTTCGCCAGCACGCTGAGGGGGAGAATATCCTCCCAGGATCACAAGGTCTGTCATGCTGTCTAATTCTGATCCACCTACAAAACTAGAACGCCACAATGGTGACACATCACTCGCCATCTGAGGCTGTTTATGTCCCCGTTTGCAGCGACAACTAACTAAATAATTATAAATATGCTTAAATATTAACGACGACTCCCTCACAAGCACGTTTTTCTCCTCATTCATTGTTCTTTTATTGCTTTTTTGGGGGGGTGGGGGCGTGCGACATTTTCAAATGGTGACAGTATCACCTGGGGTGATGAAGAAGAAAAACACCTTGTCATATAAAAGGGGAAAAAAACAGGTATACAACTTTCAAAAGCACGATGAGCTGTCATTGTCGGATAGATCAAGATATTGCGAGGAAATGGGGCGTTTGAAAGGCGCTTAGGGACGAAGGCGGAGATCTTCGCTTTGGTGCGACGCGTTAGGGATGTGGGGCGTTTGGGGTGTTTTTGGGGGGCGTGTTTGAATATTCAGTCAACTTAAGGGGATTTGTGCTTCATATTGGGTAAAGTACGGCATGCCAAGAGTTCATTAGAGGCAGCAGTGGTAAAAAAAAAAAGCCAAAAAAAGCAAGAACTGTCTACAGCAGGGGTCTCAAACTCACTTTACCTGGGGGCCACTGGATGCAAAGTCTGGGTGAGTCTGGGCCGCGAGAAAAGATTTCCTAAAAAATGTTTTGCATACTCCTCAGCATTTGTAGTTATATAATGACGTTTCAAATTGCATCCCTTGTGTACTGCAACTTTCTCTGTGCAAATAAGACATGTCGGGGTGCCCCTGTGTTCAACAAAGTAATATTGCATCTCCCACTTTTCCTGGAATTGTCTTTGCTCATCACTAACCTTTCTCTTCACTGCAGGCTTTGAAAACGACATGCTTGGGGTTATGGCATATATATGTATTTAGCCGACGAACGGAGAATAATGTTTTTTCCGCAATGTGTGTCGTTCCGCTTTTCCTCCCTACAGCAACACGGCGGTCAGCGGATTATAGCTGTGAAAGTACCGGGATAGCGAGCGCAAAAAAGTGAGGGCTCCCGGAGTGTTATCCGGCGTCATATAGAAATATATGTAGTGTTCATTGTTTTATGGAATGCAAATTAAACAATAAAAAAAAAAATAACAATTTGAATTGGTCCAGGTTATCGGGGACTGTTATTACTGACAGACAGGTGTCGCAGTGTGACTGCAGCCGGGCACGTAATAAAACCTTCGTCTCCATGGCAACGTCTCTGTCGCTTTCACTCATTTGCCGCTTTTCCACTAATGCAGGCATTAGAGCTTCTCACCTCCATCTTTCTACTTTGACTTCTCCATTATTAATTGAACAAATTGCAAAAGATTCAGCAACACAGATGTCCAGAAAACTGTGTAATTGCGCGATGAAAAGAGACAACTTTTAGCCGCAAGTGGTGCTGCGCTAATATGTCCCCTCCAACTTGAGACGTTACGCGCACTGGTCATCATTCCGCGACGTTTTCAACAAGAAACTCCACGGGAAAATTTTAAAATTGTAATTTAGTAAACTAAAAAGGCCTTATTGGCATGGGTTGGCAATGTTAATATTTCATCATTGATATATAAACTACCAGACTGCATGGTCGGTAGTATTGGGTTTCAGTAGGCCTTTAATTTGTTATAGGTGAAAACATGCATTAAACAATTGAAAACGTGGCTTATGTGGTTGTTGTTTATTCTTTCTACTAGGTTTGATTGATTGAGACTTTTATTAGTAGACTGCACAGTACAGTACATATTCCGTACAACTGACCACTAAATGGTAACACCCGAATAAGTTTTTCAACTTGGTCCACGTTGATCAATTCAGGGTAATCAATCAAGGGTTGTACAGTATACCAGTATTAGTAAAGTACAACGATACTAATGAATCATATTCGGCCTCTAAAAAGTACAGGTTTCCCCCACCCTTTTTTTAACGGGCATGACGGCACATCGCCACGTCGTTACATTGCTGGTTTTATGACAGCAGAGGAGCATGTTCTGCAGCGCACAATCACGGAGTAATTACAAGCAGACACAGTGTGTAGACAGAAAAGGGAGATCGGACGCATTTTGGCTTAAAACTAATGATAAAGGTGAAGCTATAACACTGAAACACCCTCAGGACGAGGTGTTTTAAGACATGGCTAGCTAGCTAGCGGCTAACGTCCAGCCGCAGTCTGCAGTGTTTTAGCTACTTCTAAATCACTAATCCTCGCCTCCATGGCGACAAATAAAGTACGTTTCTTACAAGTATCATCCCTGCAGGACGAGGAATAGCTAAACATGCTTCACTACACACTGTAGGAGGATACAATAGCTCACCGGCGTCACAATGTAAACAAACGCCATAGGTGGATCTACACCTGACACCCACTGTAATGATACCAAGTACAGGAGCGTATCTGGTCGATACTACTATGATTCCATCGATATTCTTTAGCATCACAAAATCTTTTTTAGTTGTTTTTTAATTTACATTATGTTTCTAAACTCAGGAAATATGTCCCTGGACACGAGAACTTAAATAATGACCATTGTATGATCCTGTAACTACTTGGTGTCGGATCGATACCCAAATATATTGTATTTGTATGTATCTCTCAGAGCAGACGCCACTGGTAGGGCTCACTCATGGATATGAATACGTAGATGCCACCTTCTGATTTGTCAGGCAGACTGGCTCCAAAGTTTTAATCATTGATAGGCCTCTGTTTCAGTTCCTGTAATGCCGTAAATCAGGGGTGTCAAACTAATTTTCATTGAGGGCCACGTCGCAGTAATAGCTGCTTTCAGAGGGACAAGTTTTTAATATTAATTTACATTATGCATGTGGGTAATAACCTGTGATTAACCATGATTAATTGAAATGCTTATGGATTTGATTATTCGATTTTTTTTTAATGTATAACTTATAAAGGTGACAAGCAGATATTTAACTATTTGTTTTTATTTCACAAAAATTGTTTTGCAATACAGTATATAATATTATAATTGGTATGATCAGATAATATTAAAGTTTAAATTATGCATTTTTTTTCTGTCAAAATTGGAAGAACAAATGCATTTAGAAAAAGAAAACAAAAAAAAAGAAAACTTATTTTTTGGATGATAAGGCGCACTTAAAATCCTTTCATTTTCTTAAAAATCCACAGTGCGCTTTATTACCTGGCGCGCCTAATGTAAGGAATAATCCTGTTTGTGCTTACCGACTTCGAAGCAATTTTATTTGGTACATGGTGTAATGATAAGTGTGACCAGTAGATGGCAGTCACACATAAGAAATAAGTGTAGACTGCAATATGACGCCAGTAAACAACATCAAAACATTAAATGTTCCATTGAAAATAAAGAACAAAACACACAGCACTCAAATATCTGTCAAACTGTTTTAGTACGACTTTGAAACCGCACTGCTTGATTGATTGTCGGCCCGTTACGGCTACCGTAGTCAGAGATACAAGTATTGCTATGGTATGTGTATAAGGACCGTAAAATGGCACCCATTAGTGGACATACTATCTGGCGTTTTGTTTCACTATATCATGCAAAACCAACTTTTTTATGGTCCAGAAAATATGGTAAATTTTTTCCAGGCTTTCGCGGGCCACATAAAAATGTAGCGGGCCAGAACTGGCCCCCGGGCCTTGACTTTGACACATGTGCTGTAAATACACATTGCTTTCCCTGCTCAAGATGGCGGCCGCGTAGACACATCGATGCAATGGACAGCAGCATCACCAATGTATTCATCATTTAAGTCCCATCTTAAAACTCATTTGTATACTCTAGCCTTGAAATAGACCCCCTTTTTAGACCAGTTGATGTGCCGTTTCTTTGCTTTTCTCCTCTGCCCCCCTCTCCCTTGTGGAGGGGGGGCGGGGGTTGATGGGGTTTCTCATAGTCATTGTCATCGACTTCCCACTGGGGTGAGTTTTTCCTTGCCCTTATGTGGGCTCTGTACTGAGAATGTCGTTGTGGCTTGTGCAGCCCTTTGAGACACTTGTGATTTAGGGCTATATAAATAAACTGATTGATTGATTGATTGATGGGGCATTCAGGACTTTCTAGTAGCATGCTAACTTCTGGTTTCATTGTACTTTTGTTTGTTTTTCTCCTTGTAACATGTGTTTTGGGGGTTTGCTTGGGTTTCGGACATTGCTGCATGTCACTGCACTAAAGTAGATCCAACTTTCATTTCTATAGTGTCGTGCCTTGAGAAGACGCTCTGTAATAGAAACGCTTGCTGAAAATCTGAGATAGTGTCTATTATGAGATCATTATCAATGCAAAAATCACTACGTGTACATGCTGGCTCCCTTATTTCTCTCTAGCCGTGCATCTCTCATTCACCCACCTTATTTTCCGCACCGGACAAGACGCTGTGTGGCTGTTTACACTGACCTGGTGACCGCAAAGCCTATAAATACGCTTAATTAAAACACCGGAATTGGTCACAGCTTGGCAATCATGGCCATCACACGGGGCGAAAGGAATCTCATTTGAGCAGAGCATGATGCAGATGTGCACGCACTCGTCACTCGGCAGCACTCATTAGGCCGCGGATACTTCTGGATTGTCTATGAAGGAATCCTTTTAAAAGGCACTCCAATTAAGCTAGGGTGTCCTGTGGGCGTCTTAAGAGGGGGAAGGCAGGGAGGAAGAAGGCATGCAGTCACCCCAACACCCTCAATCTCGACACGACTTAACACATCATTTCCAACCTGGTCCAGGGAATAAAATTGGAGGATGGGGGAATAAAAGACAGCCAAGCTTGAAGGGGAGGCGGAATTAAAAATAATTGCAAAATAACAAGATTTGCCAATTGTCTGCCATCTCACTGCTGTGTAACTTCAAATCTATTTCTTTTTGTAAGAACGTCTGAGCTCCACAGGTAGAAAATGATCATCCGGTGTTTTTTATTCATATATGCAAAAACTATCTATAGTAAAGATTAGTTAAATAACAAGATTTTCCAATTTTCTATCTTACAATGGATGTAAAAAAACCCTCCAGTTTTTCTCTAATCTTGCAATACAAGAATGCAATAAAAATGAATAAAAGATAGCAAAATAATTGCCAATATAACAAACTTCACATCTGAAAAAAAGAAATAAATATATATACAACGGGCCAAAAGTTTGGACACACCTTCTCATTCAATGTGTTTCCTTTTTTTTCATGACTATTTACATTGTGGATTGTCACTGAAGGCATCAAAACTATAAATGAACACGTTTGAGTTGAAAAAAGGTGAAATTACCGAAAACATGTTTAATTATCTAGTTTCTTCAAAATTGCCACCCATTGCTCTGATTACTGCTTTGCACACTCTTGGCATTCTCTCGATGAGCTTCAAGTGGTAGTCACCTGAAATGGTTTTCACTTCACAGGTGTGCTAGAAGCTCATCACAAAACGCCAGGTAATTGTCATTTTGGTGTCCTTTTCCACACACCATGATAATACCCCTTTTTCTGAAGCACAGAACGCCTGAATATGGTAGCCGTAATACACCAACAATCCATTAACCGGTGCGGGTTCATAGCTTACCAAAGTCATACGGCATGGCGTAGTGGGTAGAGCGGCCGTGCCAGAAACCTGAGGGTTGCAGGTTCACATCCCACCTATTGACATCCAAAATCGCTGCCGTTGTGTCCTTGGGCAGGACACTTCACCCTTGCCCCCGGTACCGCTCACACTACCCCAGGGGAGCTGTGGCTACAAATGTAGCTTACCACCACCAGGTGTGAATGAATGATGGGTTCCCACTTCTCTGTGAGCGCTTAGAGTATCTAACAATAGAAAAGCGCGATTTAAATCTAATCTATTATTATTATTACTAAAACATTTTGACAGATTTCTGAGCGCCATGTTTAATATTTTATATTCACAACGAAACATCAAAGTTTTGCTCTTGATTTCCTAGCATCATTTATTTAATAGGCGTCAACTTGCAGTACACACCTCTTACGTGTGACTGCCATCTACTGTTCATATTTATCATTTCACCATGTACCAAATAAAATGGCTCCTAGGTCCGTGAGGACAACCAGAATTAATCCGTACATTAGGCGACATAATGCGAATGATTTTAAGCGCGCCTTATAGTCTGAAAAATAGGGTATTAAAGAACAATAAAAAACAGAACATTTAATTCAAATAATGTTCTGTTTTTTTTTTACTCTGACTATTTTCCTAGTCTATTCACCAGTCATACGTCACACACATTTGTGTGTACATAAAAAACTACTTGCAACTGCAAAAGGGCTGTTCAAAAGACATGATTTGCTTTCAAACGTTACATCGATACTGCAAATTGTTGGTCAATTCGGCTGGACCGCTTTTGTGTATGTGCACGCACACTAGAATTGTATGTTTGTATCTTATTTTGAGACAATTTGTATCCAGTTTAATTTGGAATTGTTTCCAGGCCATGCTATGTATTAGCATGATTAGCAAACAGTACAGGCCAAACGTTTGGACACACCTTCTTTTTCAGTGCGTTTTCTTTATTTTCATGACTATTTACATTGTAGATTGTCACTGAAGGCATCAAAACTATGGCTGTGAAGTGAAAACCATTTCAGGTGACTACCTCTTGAAGCTCATCGAGAGAATGCCAAGAGTGTGCAAAGCAGTAATCAGAGCAAAGGGTGGCTATTTTGAAGAAACTAGAATATAAAACATGATTTCAGTTATTTCACCATTTTTATGTTAAGTACACAACTCCATGTGTGTTCATTCATAGTTTTGATGCCTTCAGTGACAATCTACAATGTAAATAGTCATGAAAATAAAGAAAACGCATTGATGAGAAGGTGTGTCCAAACTTTTGGCCTGTACTGTATGTTTTGAAAAAGGTCGAGCTACTGGGAAGTTAACATATCTGGTGTGAAGATGGTTCAAATGTGTCAAAAACAAACACTTGCTTGAATATTTTTTCAGGGGTAAGCGTTGGCACATTAAGAATTTGGGGATGGTGAATATGCATGGGTACTAAATTTGGTGCATTTTTAGGTACCGACCAAAGTCTGACGGCACTATATTTCAATACCTTTGTTACACGTGACATTATTTTGTCTGGTTTTACTCAAAATGGATCCAACTGAACTGCCTCTAGGTAATGTTACAATTCACCATGGCAAAAAAGTAAGACGAAAGCGCTCAAAAGTAAAAATAAGTGGAGTAAAAAAAAAAAAGAAGTAATGGCTGGCCTGCCTTAACCTAAACTTCTGTGCTTCTTCTCAGTCTGCCTGCTCATGTCAGATTTAAGCTGCGGCTAAAACCAGGCACCCATCAGTTAATCAATCTGCCTAATTAATCCAGCCTGGCAGCAGAGACACATACTGTATTTGAGGCTGGAAATTTGTTATCAAGTCTCGCATTGCAATGTGCCCGGGGACATTTTTTTTGGTCTCCTAAGAGTTAGTGAGAGGTTCTTTGTAGCGTGTGTGTGTGCAAGAAGGTCAAAGAGAGCCTGCGTTCCCTCCCCATCAGCACCTCATGAAATATCTTGCTCTATATTTTAATGGGGTGAGGGAGAAGAGGTGTAAAGGGTGAAGATTGTATGAGCATGGCAGAATAGGGATGGGGCGGAGGGGCCCCTGGGGGGCTCTCAAAGCAAAGGTGGTACACGCATCTGCCTGCTATTGTTTTGTCGGTGAAGGAGGGAGATTATTCTCCTTTGGAATGTGCAATCCAGGACACAGCAGCCTAGGAGACAGTCAATCTGACCACTCTGAGGGGGTCTACCGAGCGGGGGGGTGGGTCCTGGGAGGGCTGATTAGACGGATATACTCCCATCATCCATCCAGACAGGCTGGGTGGAAATTGGCAAGGCCCCCTTGCAGGGTAGAGTTCACCAAAGGCGGGGAGGAGGAGGCTGCACTGGATCTCACCAGCAAATTAATAAAATATTATTCCTGCTACACTTTACCTCCACCTGCCCAGCTGCCTCTTTCCCCCCACCCAGCCCCGAGCTGCCCTTTGACCCATGCATGATGAGGAGCCCGGGCGGCTGGCGAGCGGGCCAAAGAGTCAGGGAGAAAGTCCGGAGTAGACACTGAGAGTTTTCACCTCTCGCACTGCTGGAAGACAATTCCACTTCATACAGACTGACAAAGGGGCCGCCGTGCTCACCCTCTGCCTCCCATGTCAAGGAGACATTGTGCACGGCAAGTTAGACAACAAGTCAAAACTGCAACATTTTAAATAAAGACGCATCTCTGCGGAGCCGTTTGGGACATTATTTAGAATGACCTCTCATGCGTACTACTGAAACACTCTGATACACACTACTGAAATGCTCTCACAAACAACTGAAATGTTTTTCACGCACAAACTACTGAAACACTCATACACACTACTGAATTGCTCTCACATAAATAACTGAAATGTTTTTGTCTCACCCACACTACTGAAACACTCTAATACACACTACTGAAACACTCTAATACACACTACTGAAACACTCTTATACACACTACTGAAATGCTCTCACAAACAACTGAAATGTTTTTCTCAAACACACTACTAAAATACTCTCATACACACTACTGAAATGGTCTCACATAAACAGCTGAAGTGTTTTTCCCTCATACATACTACTGAAACACTCTTACACACACCATTGAAATGCTCTCACATAAACAACTGAAATGTTTTTCTCTCACACAAAGCACTGAAACACTGTCATACACTACAGAAACACTCTTATACACACTACTGAAATGCTCTCACATAAAAAACTGAAATGTTTTTCTTGCACACACACTACTGAAACACTCTTATACACACTACTGAAATGCTCTCAGATAAACTGAAATATTTTTCTCTCACAGAGTACTGAAACACTCTCATACACTACTGAACCACTCATATACACTATTGAAATGCTCTCACATAAACAACTGAAATGTTTTCTCTCACACACACTACAGAAACACTCATACACTTCTGAAACACTCTTATACACACTACTGAAATGCTCTCAGATAAACTGAAATGTTTTTCTCACACACAGCACTGAAACACTCTCATACACTACAGACACACTCTTATACGCACTACTGAAATGCTCTCACATAAACAACTGAAATGTTTTTCTCTCATACACTACTGAAACACTCTTGTTTCTAACTGCCCCTCATACGTATCGAGCACATAGCACTGCAAATCAAACAGACAGCAGTTTTCTATACGCGCTGCTCGTATAGTACGTACTGTGCGTTCCCCTTCATAATAAAGTGCAACGGGTAATAATAATAATAATAATAATAATGGATTAGATTTATATCGCGCTTTTCTATTGTTAGATACTCAAAGCGCTCACAGTGAAGTGGGAACCCATCATTCATTCACACCTGGTGGTGGTAAGCTACATCAGTAGCCACAGCTGCCCTGGGGTAGACTGACGGAAGCGTGGCTGCCAGTTTGCGCCTACGGCCCCTCCGACCACCACCTATCATTCATTCATCATTCATTCACCAATGTGAGCGGCACCGGGGGCAAAGGGTGAAGTGTCCTGCCCAAAGACACAACGGCAGCGATTTGGATGTCAATAGGTGGGAAGCGAACCTGCAACCCTCAGGTTTCTGGCACGGCTGCTCTACCCACTACGCCATGCCGCCATGTCATGTTGTGCTCTAATCTTCTGTAAAACAATCTAATCATACACAGAACGACTCTCACGCCTTTCAAATAAATGTCAAAACACAAATCTACCAGCGCCCGTTCTTTATACTTAATTGTGGCGACCTATCAAAAGTTAGGCATCCGTAATGGGCCTAAATGACTATGTATTATTCTAATTGTTCTTTTTTGTAACACTGTTAGTGTAAGAAATGCACATTTGTAGTTGTTTCCCGATATTTCTACACAAATATTCACACATTTTGGGGCAATTAGTAATACGAGCAGAGAAGTTTTGCCGCTTGCGGCCATGTTTTCCAGCCAATCTTGCTCAAATTTTACACACATGTACTTGCTATTTAACTTTGGTGTTTGATAACAGTGCATAGTAACTAACATAAACAGTGAATAATAACTACGAGAGTGAAGTGAATTAATTAACTCATATTATGTTTTGCATATGGTGAATGTTCATATTCATCTTGGAGAAAGCAAACCATCGAGTTTAAGTAAATAGTGGTATTTCAGTTTGAGCACATAATAAGATAAGGCCCCTTAGTCTGACATTCGCAGGTAGATTGGATCACTTCTCGTCGGAAAGAGGCAATAACTGGGACTTCGGAATGCAAGAGTCATAGCCCTATCCTTGAGAAGAGACTACCTATCTAGCTCAACGCCAACATTTGAGTAATGACTTAAACAGTGACGTGCGGTGAGGTTTATAGCTGGTGAGGCACTGACGTAATCAGAATCAGATTTAAAAATATACAGTATGCGCTCTGCGCAGATTATTTGCCATTTGATTGGCAGCAGTTTACGGGTTATGTTTAATTTCTGCATTCTTTACACATACAAACGGTGCATTTTATTAAAAACGAAACAAAAATAATGTTATCGCCGTCTTACCTTTACACATAAATGAAGTCCATGTGCCGGTCCTTCTGGATAAAAATAGCCGTCACTTTCTGGTAAAAACCCTCTTTCACTTCCTTCAGTTTTAAAAGTCTTTTAAGAGTTCAACATAGTTGCTGTGATAAGCAGAGCTCATACTCTCATCATTTCCACGAAATGCTAGCTGCTTTTTGGCAAGGAAGCAGGTCGCATTGATGACATATTTTAAAATCTCTCGGTTCTCTTTTACCTTAGCATTATGTACACTGATGTTGAGTCGCCGCTGTTTATCCAAAGCCAAGTCTATCCTCGTCATCCCAAACGTTTTTAGCGCAATCTAGCTTTGAACATGAGCGGCAAAACGCTAAGTTTGGTGATGCTTTTTTGCAAATTCTTTAGGTCACAAAATCCCATTTGAGTCCACACAGTTCCACAGCTTGAAAAAAGAAGGCAAGGAAAGCAGAAAGAGCAGTTTCTTGCAGAACATCCACAAAGCCAGTCTTTTCACGTATAACACTCCGTCTGGAAAGAGAGAGTAACTTTCCGTCCTGCTGATTGAAACAAGCCATTCAGCTCCGGCGTTGGTCTTCCTTTAGTAATTATCTCCTGCTTCGCTTGAAAGTCCACTTTTGAAAAGTGTTTAAAAGCGCGGAAATGTGGTCATCCATGTTGAAAGTCGGGATGCACCAGACGGGAAAAATAAGTCGTTGCAACACTTACCCGCTGAGGCCACCAAATGTCTGGGTTCATGAGCGCCCCGCCCTTATCGTGAGGCACGAGAACTGTTTGCTTCACCTCAGACTTTTTTCTCTGCCATTTTGATGGCTCACCAAGACACAAAACATGTTACTCGCTGCAGCACTTGACTCGCTCTCGCCACTGTATGTCTCTGATTATGAGCGCCCCTATCGTGAAATACGAGAACTGTTTGCCTCACCTCAGACTTTTTTCTCTGCCGTTTTGAACACACCAGACAAGAACGCGCTCTGGCCGCACTGCAGACAGAGAAGTTTAAGAGCGATTGCGAAAATTCTGTGATTTTTCAAAGAAAAAAATAATCCAAATTGGTGAAGCTCAAGGAAAATTAAAAACTAAAAATTATAATTATTTTATCATTATATATTTAATTCATTTTGCATGGTCACAGGTGAGGCATGGCCTCACCTGCCTTCGCTGACCGCACGGCACTGGACTTAAAGCAGTTGTTTTCCCGACACTTTCACACAAACATCTCCTTTAATGGTCAGGATGTGCTCTCCTGACTTAGCACGCACACACACACACACACACACACACACACACACACACACACACACACACACACACACACACACACACACACACACACACACACACACAGGAAGGAGGAATAAAAAACTGATGATTTGGTTTCTCCAATTTAGGAATGCCTCATTTTTTTGACTTGACCTCCTCCGGGGACTGCAGACCTGTATAATGACGCTCGTTTGTAATAAAGCAACTTTTTGTTGAGCAAAGCGTCTCCGGCGTCTCTTTTGAGACGAGGATGACAAGACCAGAAATACGCATCAGGAGGAAGGCAGGACTCTTAGAATTAATTGTTCTTATTCATAATCAAGGTTTCTGTAAGGATCAATAAAATATCTATTGAGAATAATTTTCCACTTTCATAAGTTGAAAGGCTGCCAAATACCCACCTGTATGTTTACATATTGTGTTACAGGAGACAATCAGGATCACATGATGAGCAAGCTCTCCTGTTTGAAGTTATTTACAGATACCAGAGGAGCCTATTACTCTAGAAAATGAATAAAATGTGCTGACCCTGTAGCCCTGAAACTAAATAATCCAGGAAGTGCACCTGTTTGATTCAAATGACAATCAGATAATGATCACATTCACCTTCCCCCTGGCACAGACCTTCTGCTGGGTTTAAAAACCGGACCTCCTTAAAGAAATGCTTGACGATCAATAAGCAGCCGTGCTGACCCCAGTTTCAATCTACTCGCAGAACAGAACCATCTCTTCTTTCTCTATGCCCGCTCTGGCAAATTGAGAAAAACGCCAGTGATTAGACTAGGTGGTTCATAGGCTAAGATTTTAATGATTCATCTTCAAACGGTAATACAAAAATGATGCCATATGCACCACGGAGAATTCACCGAACACAACAGAGCGGCTCAAAAAAAAAACACACCACCAGTGTAATAAAATAATAAGGTCTGTTTCATTTTTTCACGCTCCCTGAGGAGCAAAGAGGGAGGGATTGCTTGAAAATGGATTATCGTTCTAGCACTGCGAGTTCAGAAGTCCAACTAGTAACTTTGTTGAAGGGCAGATATGGCCTCCCCTGAGGACCAGGCTCATATTTAGCCACAAGGCCTCCTTAGTGATTAGAAAACCATATTGACTCCACCATGTTTTTGCATCTGCACTGTGCGTAATTACCTCTTCAAAAACGAGCATTCTGCTAATCCCCTAATTCCAGATATTTTACTGCACCAACGGTCTAATAAGCAAATCAAATCATATCTGGGAATCACAAATGAGTTTTTGAACGGACTGAAATAAGTCCTCTTCTGATCCTCAAAGTGTAGCGAAGGGGAGGGGAGTGAACTATCCCCGCCCGGACTGGAGCTCACCTGTAATTCCGTCTGGAAGAAGAACTTCTGAGGGCACTGCGAGCAGTCGTAGATCTTATCTTCCTGGCCGTGAGCGGAGAAGATGTGCTGCTGGAGCTTGTTGGCCTGCACGAACACTGCACAGAGAGAAGAAGAGGAAGCATTAGACTTGTTCAGGAGCCTGGCATTAAGACTTTATGCAGTTGTTTGGGGCCACAAACTTCAGTAACTGATCGTCAAGGTGGTTTGCTTGAATCTACTTTGATGGACTAAATTGCCTCATGGATACAGCTACATTTATTTTATTTAGCGGTGAGTCAACATGTCCTTGTAATAGTTTCAGTTCAGTTTAGCAGCATCGCGGCCATGCCCATTCAAAAGTCCATAGAAATAAATGCCAATTTAGCGTTGCTTCAAAAGGTGTTATCGTGACAGATTTACTGCCATATTTCTAAAACGACTGTACTATTTAGTTTATATTGTAACCAAACCTTTTCCCTAAAGGCATAATTTCTAGAAAACATTTGCTTTTTCATAGTTTTTGTCCTATTTATTGTGTTTTCTTTTTCAATTAATGCCATAGTAACATAATATTTTTCAATTGAATTGACTTCCCTGCAGTAAGCGATAAACTCTTTTCTTTCTCCCTTGAGAAATGTAATTGTTTACCTTTTCCTACACAGTACAGGCCAAAAGTTTGGACACACTTTGTCACTCAATGCGTTTTCTTTCGGTTTGTGACTACATTGTAGATTGTCACTGAAGGCATCAAAACTATGAATGAACACATGTGGAGTTATGTACTAAACTAAAAAGGTGAAATAACTAAAAACATGTTTTATATCCTAGTTTCTTCAAAATAGCCACCCTTTGCTCTGATTACTGCTTTTCACACTCTTATCATTCTCTCTATAAGCTTCAAGAGTAGTCACCTGAAATGGTTTTCACTTTACAGTTGTGCTTGAAGCCCATGGAGAGAATGCCAAGATTGTGCAAAGCAGTAATCAGAGCACATCTGGAATAATGTAAACCCACTAGACTGGTAGTTTTTAGCGCTTCCATAGCGAGATATAAGTTAGAACTTTACACTACTTTATATTAGAAATGGCAACAGCAGAGAGTGAATGTCCCATTATAAGATGAAAGAGAAATAGAAGAAGCTTATCAACTACGGCATTAGCGCGGACTACAGTGGTGGATGTGCGCACATTTTCAGGACTCATGCAGATCTCAAATAAACATCAGCTGGTACCAGAAGGTAAGAAAAGTTGGTTTTGCATAATATTGTAAAACAAAACGCCAGGTAATATGTCTGCTAATGGCTTCCATTTTGCGGTCCTTCTAGACACACCATAGTAATACTTGTAATCTCTGATTAGGTAGCCGTAATGGGCTGACAATCCATCAAGCGGTGCGGCTTCAAAGTCGTACTAAAACATTTTGACGGATTTTTGAGTGCTGTGTGTAATGTTCTTTATTTTCAATGGAACATTTCAAGTTTTGGTGTTGTTTACTGGCGTCATATTGCAGTCTACACGTATCTCTTATGTGTGACTGCCATCTACTGGCCACACTCATCATTACACCATGTACCAAATAAAATTGCTTCGAGGTCGGTAAGCACAAGTGGAGTTACTCCGTACATTAGGTGCACTGGGTTATAAGGTGTACTGTTTAGTTTTGAAAAAATTAAAGGATTTTAAGTGCGCCTTACAGTGTGAAAAATACTCCAAAAAGACCGCCTCATGGAATTTTCTAGCAATTATAAAAGCTACGATTTCATCCAGTAACCATGGTTTGAATATGGTACAATAGACGTGCATGAATGTTTGACCTATGGGGGAAAGAGTCAGTACAAGTCAAACTAATTGTCTAATATTTGTGTTATTTGTTCATTATTGAATATGTTTGTGTTGCTGCTGCCCAATACCAACACTTGTGTTGCTGCTTACATGCATTTTGTGCTCCATTCCACGTCCGCACATCCCCTCATGCAACTCTCAAGGTTTGGTAAGTTAGTTTTACTCAATGTACAAGTCCCTACTGCAGATGGCATCCGCTAATAATCAGTATACCGTATGTAATATATATTGTCAGGATTTTGTGCACGCAATCATTGTTCATCCTGATCGTTCATCCCATACGTATTTAATGAAAAAGTTCACATTCAGAAGCATTCATTCCACTCGTGCACATTAGAGTTGGGGCCTCGCTGCAAGCATAACGACAACAAAGGCAGCACCCTAATTGCATTTGCCTGAATGGAAACTGAAGAGAACATGTCAAACGACAAGGAAAAAAACTTAATTACAAACAAATGATAGCGCCATTCGAAATTGCATAAAACAACTATAAAGATGTTAGCGGATCAGTGATGCGACCGCGGTCAAATCCACGACACCGGCTGCATAATGCTTTGGGAATAATGATGCTCCTTATTTAGCACCACTGTGGGAACAACAAGCCGGGAAAAAATAAACAACCGTAAAAATTGGCATGGCTTCAAGTGCAAAACATGGCCTCCATTAGTCTACATGGCTAATTATATTGACAGTATAAATATTCATGCACTGCTTATTAGACTACATTCGCCAGCATACAAACACTGCCACTTTAAACACACACACACACACGCACAGGCACACACACACACACACACACACACACACACACACACACACACACACACACACACACACACACACACACACACACACACACACACACACACACACACACACACACACACGTATATATATTTGTGCTTTAATTAAGCCACCGTCCACACTGGCACAGCCGAGGGGATAACGGTGGTGTGGGTCTTGAGTGAATGTGCCTTGAATGCGTGGGTGTGTTTCAACGCTCTCCGAGGAGCACTTCAAACATGCCGTTTGTTATCCCAGACCCCATGTGCTTTAAGGACGGCTGTCTCATCTCAAAGGGCGTAGAGAAAAAAAAAAAAAAGTTTGCATGTGGGAGCCTTCATTTAAATTTCTTACAGCTCAAAATAACTTTTCTTCTAATAAACGCACCGTGGTGCCAGGCGGCGAGGGAGGAAGACGCAGAGGCTCAGGAGGGCGAGGTGAGGCGGAGATGGCGGCTTGGGTCATGGTGGCCGCCTCTGCGCAGGTCTTGGCGGCATTTACATGGACCAATTCGAGCTCACCTGGGTGTGTTAATTATTGAGAGATGTGCGTCAAAGAGTCGCACATGAAAGTTTCAAGTCGGAAGCGGACGCACTGTGGCTTGGTTCTTAGGCTGATCTAACGCGGGTGACACAACAGTAGTGGGCCTCATCTGTGACAACAACGACATGGACTACAGGGAGGAGGTGAAACATCTGGTTGACTGGTGCAGAACCAACAACCTGGTCCTGAATGTAGACAAGACCAAGGTAATCATTGTTGACTTCAGGAGGCACCAGTTCAGCTACACTCCACTCTTCATCAACGGCACAGCAGTGGAGATTGTAAGCAGCACCAAGTTCCTGGGGGTGCAAATAACTGACAATATGACCTGGTCACTACACACCGGAGCTCTTGTATAAAGAGTTCAGCGCCGCATGCACTTTTTGCGACGGATGAAAAGAGCACAGCTCCCTCCCACGATTCTCACCAGAGGCAATACAGAGAGCATACTGACCAACTACAGTGGGGCAAAAAAGTATTTAGTCACCCACCGATTGTGCAAGTTCTCCCACTTAAAATGATGACAGAGGTCTGTAATTTTCATCATAGGTACACTTCAACTGTGAGAGACAGAATGTGAAAAAAAAAGTTATATTTGGGTTTCATCTGACCACATGACATTCTCCCAATCCTCTGCTGTATCATCCATGTATCCATGTTGGTATGAAACTCAACTCGTCGTGTTTGGAGTAAGAAGAATACTGAGTTGCATCCCAAGAACACCAGACCTACTGTGAAGCATGGGGGTGGAAACATCATGCTTTGGGGCTGTTTTTCTGCTAAGGGGACAGGACAATTGAGAAAGAATGAATGGGGCCATGTATCGTGAGATTTTGAGCCAAAACCTCCTTCCATCAGTGAGAGCTTTGAATGGTTGACCAAATACTTATTTTCCACCATAATTTACAAATAAATTCTTTAGAATTCCTTCAATGTGAATTCCTGGATTTTTTTTTTATCACATTCTGTCTTTCACGGTTGAAGTGTACCTATGATGAAAATTACAGACCTGTCATTTTAAGTGAGAGAACTTGCACAATCGGTGGCTGACTAAATGCTTTTTTGCTCCACTGTATATCTCTGTCTGGACTGGAGCCTGCAGTGCCTCAGACTGGAAGTCTCTGCAGAGAGTGGTGAAGACGACGGAAAAGATCATAAGGACTCCTCTTAATCGTTTCCAGGAAATCGCAAAAAGCTGCTGCCTGACCAAGGCTCAGAAAATCTGCAGAGACTCCTCCCACCCCCACCAAGGACTTTTTTTTCACTGCTGGACTCCAGAAAGAGGTTCCGCAGCCTCCGTAGCAGAACCCCAAGGTTCTGTAACAGCTCCTTCCCTCAGGCTATAAGACTCTTGAACACATCATAATAATCCTCTCAATCTCCCCCCCCCCCCCCCCCCACCCCCCAAACGGATTAACTCGCTGGAATATAAATACAATATAACATACATCAATAAACGTGGATGCATATGCAAAAGTGCATATGCATTTATGCAAATGTAAATGTATTCTGTTATAAACATTAATTCACTTCCTTTTTTCCTTCATGGATCTAAACTTTACCGCTGATCCTATATTATTATTGTAATATTTTCAGAATGTGTTTGATCTATTTTTGGCCAAAGTAAGACAAAGAAAACAATCAGAATTTTTATAATTTTTTTTGCTTTAATGCCATGATTTTAATAGTCCGGCCCGCGTGTGCGCAGATTTTCCTTCAAGCGACACCTGAGCTAAAAGGAGTTTGACACCCCTGGTTTAGCTGATTGAAGAGCTAGCTTCCACAGGTAATGGATCCATGACGATGACTTCTGTTTTGTTTGGAAACAATTAAGGTAAGTAAATAAATATTTACAGAATCTTTCGTACCAGTATATATCTGCGGTGCGGCTAATATATGTACAAATATTTATTTATTCTAAAAAGCACGGGATATACTACAAAACGTGTCCATACTGTCTCCACATTGCTTGTGTTTTGCTGCAGAACATCCACAGCATTATAATTAAGGGGATACAAACACAAGTAGGCTCGAGGAATAAATAAATGAAAAGGCAAAAAGGGGAGTGGAGGGAATCAACTTTGCTTCCCTCCTTGCGCAAACAGTTAAGTAGCGTGGTGCAATGCTGCCTGCAAGGAGCGCGAAGCCTGCCAAAATAAAGATGAGATGAGCTGGGGCCTGTGTAGAATAGGAGATGTCTGCCATGGGTGGCCCCTGAGAGCCAATCAGAGGGCTTAATATCCCCCACAGCGAGGAGACCTTGGCCCCCTTGCCCCCCCTCAGCACTGAAACCATTGACGCCCGAGTCCACAACCTTTGAATTCACAAAGTTGTCTCGCTCGCTCTTTACTCCATGGCGGTCGCAATGTGGATGTAGTACTACATCCTATATACTACACCACAGGTGTCAAACACAAGGCCAATTGCAAATTTTGTTAACTTAAATATTGTCTAATTATGCAAAAATGTATTATCAAACATTCAAACCCTTTTTTAAATAGAAATAATTAATATGTTTTCCATCAAATTGTGCAATGTAAAAGTAGCAATGGATTTAATGGTGAAATTGTTTTTTACAGCATTTTTCATTAAATGAAAAAATATGTATTTTTTTTTTTTTACTTTAATAAACTATGGTGCCGTTTTGGCATTTACGGTAATAAACCAAAAAATCTACAGCAGTTGATTTGCGGTAAAAAAAAAAAAACACGCAAACTGGCAGCTCAAGTGTTAAAATTTTACTGTAAAAATGCAATTTAAAAAAAGTAATATACAGGACACGTTGGGAAGACTATGTCTCCCGGCTGGCCTGGGAACGCCTCGGGATCCCCCGGGAAGAGCTGGACGAAGTGGCTGGGGAAAGGGAAGTCTGGGTTTCCCTGCTTAGGTTGTTGCCCCCGCGACCCGACCTCGGATAAGCGGAAGAAGATGGATGGATGGATGGAATAATATACTGTACATTTTTAAGTAAAATTCTGGCAACTGAGCTGCCTTTTTTTTTTTTTACCATAAAAACAGCAGTACTGTTTTTCCATTTTACAGTAAGATACACTACATTTTAAAGTGAAATAATTTCACCTCACCATATTTTTAGTTTAAAAAAAATATACTAATGAAATGCATTAAAAAATAGTGTAATAAAAGTGTTCACTGTCAAAATCGGCCCTCTGGGGCCAAACATAACTGCGATGTGGCCCTCAGTAAAAATGACTTTGACCATTACAAGACCCAAAGCACACCCCATCGCTACACTTTGAGTCATTTTACACTATAAGTCGCACCTTTAGAAAATGTCAACTACTAATTTGTCATCGCTCGCCCCACTTTTCAGTGTTAGAAGCCCCCCTGCCCCGGAACCCATTTTTATTTTTGCTGTATCGACTTCTTCCTCTTCCAGCCAAAAACATAATGAGGGCTTCCTGCAGCTGCAAATGAGCGGCTGTACAGTACACGCAGACAAAAACACGGTTAAAGAAGAGATCATCACAGTCACAGATCGTCATTTCTAACAGTTACGATAAGAGTAATTTTTTGGATGCTTATTTTAAGTATCCACATTGTTTTAAAAACATCTATTTTACCTCATTGCATCGACTTTTGTTGTACGAAAAAACCCGGCACTACTCTTCCTTTACTACTTAACATGAATCAGCAGAATTGGTCCAGGTTCCACATCTGTGCGGGCAATTGTTGCGAGGCAAAAATATGGAGCGTAACTATTACAGTCACAGTTGCTGTGCTGTTTCCCCGGCAACCAGATGACTCCGCTGTCTCACACAAGAGGGAAAGGACGGGAAGAACTGGCAGGGACAGGGTGATAGAGAGACTAACTAGCACATTATGAACAAGATGAGACAATGTTAAATATTAATACAGTGGTACCTAAACCTAAGTGTGTTTTGAGATAAGAGCTGTTTCAAAGGTAATTGTTAAGCAAAATTGTAAGTTACAAACCTCCTCCCCATTAGTTGCTGGAGCAAATTCAGAGGTCCCGTTTACACCGCACACTAAATCTGATTTGTTTGCCTTTTAGTGAACCAGATCTGATATGTTTAGCCACTCTAAAAGCTGCAAAGTCTAAACTTTTCACATCAGATTTGGGCCACATCAGGAGGAAGTATACGAATCTGATTGAAGTCTGATCTTTTTAAGTGTGACTTCAGTTTACACGGAAATGCGACCTGATTGCGACTTTTATGACATTTTTGGGCGAATACGCCATCCGTATGCGCGGGGAAAGACGCAGTCTGCTAGCGGAAGTCGATATGTCCTCACTACATCTGGTTTTGGCGAGCAAAGTATTTTATCCCGGCGGCTGCTTTATTTTTCGGAGGGCAAATGTTCGGTACATCACTAGTCCATAGAGTGCAAATAAAATACTATATATATATATATATATATATATATATATATATATATATATATATGTATATATATATATATATATATATATATATATATATATATATATATATATATATATACACACACACACACAGTCCAAAAGCTTGGATACATCTTCTCATTCAATTTGTTTTCTTTATTTCCATGAATATTTACTTTGTAGATTGTCACTGAAGGCATCAAAACTATGACTGAACACATGTGGAGTTATGTACTTAACAAAAAAAAGGTGAAATAACTGAACAAATCTTTTATAGTCTAGTTTCTTCAAAACAGCCACCCTTTGCTCTGATTATTTTTTTGCACACTCTTGGCATTCTCTCGATGAGCTTCAAGACGTAGTCACCTGAAATGGTTTTAGTTAAACTACGAATGTGTATCTATGAATATATACATATATATATATATATATATATATATATATATATATATATATATATATATATATATATACACACATATATATATACACATATATGTATATATATATGTATATATATATGTATATATATATATATATAGGCGGTGAATTGTCGAGGGTGTACCCCGCCTTCCGCCCGATTGTAGCTGAGATAGGCACCAGCGCCCCCCGGGAATAAGCGGTAGGAAATGGATGGATGGATGTACATACATATATATATATATATATATATATATATATATATATATATATGTGTGTGTGTGTGTGTGTACAGTATATATTAGGGCTGTCAAGTGATTAAGTGTCAAGTGTTTAGTGGCCACCAACCACTAGGGGCGCTGCTCTGTTTTCCGCCATACCACGTGGGGTGGAGCGTCGAAAGCTTGGAGGTTGGGGTATGTAATTTTCCTGGGTGCATATGTGTGTGTAAGCCTGCAGCGGGTCTCTGTTTTGCAACCTTGGTGCTCGCAAATGCAATAGCAGAGCCAGTCAGTCCAACAAAAGTCAACAACAACAGGTGTGTGTCCATGAGACAGGGAAGGAGTTTGTGGCGTCTTTACTGCTCTGTCCTCTGGGGGTGTCTCCAAGCACCGGCCTTGTCAAGTCACTTGTAGCCAGGGAAAACAATTCAGATTAGAATTTACATAAATTTAAACTTTCACTCTTAATTGGCTATTTCTGGTCCTCAAATCTGCGATGAAGTGGCGACTTGACCATGGGGGTACGCTGCCTTCCGCCCGAATGCAGCTGAGATAGGCTCCAGCGACCCCCTGCAGCCCCGATTGGGACAAGTGGTAGAAAATGGATGGATGGATGGATGGTCCTCAAATTCATCATACTTCACCATAGAGCAGCCAGTTTCACCAAGATGTGGCCAAAAATGGCAATATTGTCCAAAATCACAATAGTCTGTGTGCCCACAGTTCTGCTTGCATCCTCCAATCATTTGTGGCAGCTTTAGGGTACTCTGAACGGCTGCCAGCATCTTCCAATTAGTCGATACATCAGAATAACGCTTACTCCAATCAGCAGATGTCCTGTTATCATGGTTCCGAATCGTCAACGTCCTCGATTTAATGGATCGCCAGGCAAGCGGCACTCTTCTTCTCCCAAGAGTCTGTCATTTGTCACTGAATTAATTTTTATACTTTTGTGAACTCCACTCTTTTTTTACGGCAAATTATGCTGACGATACATTTTTTTTTTTTAATTCAGTGTATAAAAATTCAGTGTAAAAAAATCTATGCAGAAAGATACAGTGTCAAAAAATTTGCTGCTTCAAAAAGCAAGACTCACTTCCGGTAAAATAAGGCTGAAGCAATCAATCCTGTCTCAGAACCAGTCAATGAGGTGTTGAGTTTACAGTCACGTGAAACGGGTCTTGCAAAGCCGCATAAAAAAAAGCAGTCAACTTGGCTACCTTTTCATTATACAACATAATAAGCAGTGTTTTTAAACTATAGAAATGATTCCAATGGTTAAAATCTGCACAAGATTTCGAACCAAAAAATCTGATATTTGACACTCTGGCCTGCAATGACAAAAAAGTAAGCACTGTAAGATCAGCCCAAAACAACTAGTCTGACTTGCTCGCATTATCTTACAGCTACATGTTGACATAATTGTCTTATTTCAAGCATGGGATGCAAGAAAGTGAGTGTGAAGGACAGTGCTGAAAAGAAAGGGATGATATTCATTGAATTAAAGAACGACATAATCAAAACCATGCCAGAGGGTGTAGCCAACTTACTGAAGCACTTTGAATGTAGCACTGCTCGTCCACTCCATACTGAGGTAGTCTAAAGCCGGCCGAGAATGTTGAAATGATATCTAAACAGTTGTCATTTATCCATGAATACATTTGGAGAAGCTGCTGATGGTGTGTTTGACAAAGTAGCAGCTGGAATGAGATACAGTAGAAGTCCGCTCTTAAAGCTAGATGCTGTAAAATATTATTATATTACCTTATAAAACTAATATATTATATTCTATTTTATTGTTTTTATTCAATAGTTCTTATCTGAAAGTGTGTTATTTAAAAATGGTGCTATTTTGGGGGCGCCAAAAACCAATAAAATTGATTTGAATCAATTTCAATGAGCGACATTGATTTAAGATACAAGTGTTTTCAGATAAGTTGAGGTACTCTAATATTATAATGAAGTTGAGCTCCGAATAAACTGAAATATCTTTCCCATAAGAAACAACATGTCACGCGTACGCGGCGCACTTGCTGCGTGGAGTTGCCACCTCATGGATGCACACGACCAGTCAGGCAGGAGTGCAGGTAAGAACTTGATTTTTAATAAAACAACAGAACACTGACACAAAATGACAAAATAAAGCGCGTGCCTACGCACGGGAAGCTAAAGCTAAAACTTAGCAGGAGACTAAAGTACAAAACAAAAGACGTGCCGAGTGCACGCGAAGCTAAGGCGGAACTTAGCACAAAAGAAACTCTAAGACAGGATGCCAATCGTGACTTGTTTTGTAAAGCAAACAATGGATCAAGGACGAACTAAGGAATAACGCAGGCTAATATACTCAAACAATAATTAGAACACAGGTGTGCCTGACGCCAGAGCAGGTGAACAAATGACAAAACCATGGAAATGAGACAAAACAGGACGTGCACAAAAACAAGGATCTGCCGAGTCTAGAACTAAACATGATTAGAACCTATAAACGACAAAACAATAAACGATCAGCATAGCGGACCGTGACACAACACATGGTCTTGATTGTTTCTGGGTCAAACTGCCAACATATTACAATGCATTTAGTATAGCAGACAAGTTTGTAGCGGTGTTAAAAGTGTACAAATAGGAATAAAAAGTAGTGTATTTGTTAGCTAGCAGCAGGTTACTTCATGGTTCATACAAACCCCAAAACCAGTGAAGTTGGCACGTTGTGTAATTTGTAAATAAATTAAATAATACAATGATTTGCAAATCCTTTTTAACTTATATTCAATTGAATAGACTGCAAAGACAAGATATTTAATGTTCGGACTGAGAAACAAATTTTTTTTTTGCAAATAATCATTAACTTAGAAATTAATGGCAGCAAATTTGGCACAGGGGCATTTTCATCCCTGTGTTACATGGCCTTTCTTCTTAACAACACAACCTTTGGCAACTGAGGAGACCAATTTTTGACACTTTTCAGGTGGAATTCTTTCCCATTCTTGCTTGATGTACAGCTTAAAGGCCTACTGAAACCCACTACTACCCACCACGCAGTCTAACAGTTTATATATCAATGATGAAATATTAACATTGCAACACATGCCAATACGGCCGGTTTAGTTTACTAAATTACGGAATGATGACGCGTATTTGTGGCGTTATTGGTTGGAGGGGACATATTAGCCAATCACCACTTACGGCTAAAAGTCGTCTCTTTTCATCGCGCAATTACACAGTATTTTGGACATCTGTGTTGCTGAATATTTTGCAATTTGTTCAATTAATGATGGAGATGTCAAATAAGAATGCTGTTGGTGGAAAGCGGTGGATTGCAGCTGCCTTTAGCACCGAAACACAGCCGGTGTTTGTTTGTTGTGACGCTTTAACACAGAGCGGTCAAGCGAACATGTTTCTCTACGTCAACCAGCAAGTTTTTGGATGGGAAAATTGTGATATTAAGTCGGCTCTTACCGGCGACTTGAGTGGATTACGCAACTTCATCCTGCATCTCAAAAAGGCAGCTGTGATCTTGGCTCCTTGGCTTCTTATTTTAGAGACACTGGCATTCACCGCAGCCATCCGACTTTCAGGTATGACTATAATACCACTAAAATACTATTAACACAATAAGCAGATAAGGGATTTTCCAGAATTATCCTAGTAAATGTGTCTAATTACATCCGAAACTCTCCCACTGCCGCCGCCTGGAGCCGTCGCCTTTTCTTTTCTTTTTTTTATTTTCATTATGCTTCACTCTAATTTTCCTCATCCACGAATCTTTCATCCTTGCTCAAATTAATGGGGAATTCGTCGCTTTCTCGGTCCGAATTGCTCTTACTGCTGGTGGCTCACATCATAGACAATGTGAGGATGTGAGGATCCCTCACACCGGTGACGTCACGCGCACATTGTCTGCTACTTCCTGTACAGGATAAGTTGCGAACTTTATCGTCCATGTTCTCTACTAAATCTTTTCAGCAAAAATATGGCAATATCGCGAAATAATCAAGTATGACACAGAATGGACCTGCTATCCCCGTTTATTGTGTATAAAACACAAAAAAATATATTCCATCCATCCATTTTCTACCGCTTATTCCCTTCGGGGTGCCGAGGGGCGCTGGAGCCTATCTCAGCTGCAATCGGGCGGAAGGCGGCATGCACCCTGGACAAGTCGCCACCTCATCGCAGGGCCAACACAGATAGACAGACAACATTCACACTCACCCACTAGGGACAATTTAGTGTTGCCAAACAACCTATCCCCAGGTGCATGTCTTTGGAGGTGGGAGGAAGCCAGAGTACCTGGAGGGAACCCACGCATTCACGGGGAGAACATGCAAACTCCACACAGAAAGATCCCGAGCGGAGGAGCGAACCCAGGACCTTCGTATTATGAGGCAGAAGCACAAACCCCTCTTACACCGTGCTGCCCATAATAATGAATAAATAATATTCCAATAAACTAATTAAAAACAAGCAATTTGTCACATTGTTTGCAGAGCATCTTGTCCTTTTTTTTTTTTTCAAAGTTTCGACTTCATGTTGCGACAAGATTTAAAAAAAAGGGGGAAGAGGCGCACACATACACACGTGCCACTTTCATCAGGCACACTTTCTTCTGTTTTGTTTGTCTTAAGCGCATATTCCCAATCACAATTTCCACAGCACACCCTGGCTGGCTGCTGCTCCTGAGGGTGCAGGCAGACACTTCTAGCTGCAGGCTCCCCCACTTCTGAAAGCTGTCAAATGTGTCCTGGGAGAGTCAGCCTCCCTCTCATCATCCAGGGGCTTGTGGACCCCTCTCTCTCTCTCTCTCTCTCACTCTCTCTCTCTCTCTCTCTCTCTCCATTTACTCTCCCACCCCAACCTGATTCTCTCTTCCTCCTCCTCCTCTTCTTCTGTGCTTTCATCTCACATCCAAACTTGCCGGTTGCAACCTTCTCAGCCTCCTCCAAGTTTTTGTCTCCTTTTCTCCTCTGTTTTGTCTCCCTGGTCTGTGTGACTTACTTTTACGCTCTTTTTCCTGCCAGTCACTTTTGGGGTGAGATGTGTCCTCTTTTTGTCCCCTTTAGTCAGGAGTGTCAAAGTCAAAGGACGTCCCACTGTGTGTTTTTGGTCACGTGAGGCAACTCCAAAAAAAACTTGAGCAGTTGACGCTTTTAAATCAGCCACCATTGCTGCAACATCACAGTGTTTTGCTTTATGGTTGAATAGGTGTGCAGAATGAAAAATACAGTGTTATTTTTCCACAAACATGTTCATTACTCTAACACAGGCGTGTGAAACTTGTTTACATTGAGGGCCACATCGCAGTTATGGTGGCCCTCAGAAGGTACATGAAAAAAATCGAAGAATAGGCATAGGCAATAATATAATAATATGAGGTGATTACAATGCTGTCAAATGATATATATACAGGTGCTGGTCATATTATTAGAATATCATGAAAACGTTGATTTATTTCATTAATTCCATTTAGAAAGTCAAACTTGTAGAATGTATACATTCATTCCAAACAGACTGATACATTTCAAGTGTTTTTTGCCAAAAAGGAGATGATTATAGCTGACAACCAATGAAAACCCTAAATTCAACATCTCAGAAAATTAGAATATGGTGAAAAGGTCAGATATTGAAGACACCTGGTGCCACACTCTAATTAGCTAACTAACTCAAAACACCTGGAAAAACCTTTAAATGGTCTCTCGTTTTGATTCTGTATGACACACAATCATGGGGAAGACTGCTGACTTGACAACTGTCCAAAAGATGACCATTGATACTTTAAAGGAGGAGGGCAAACACAAAAGGTCATTGCCAAAGAGGTTGGATGTTCCCAGAGCTCTGTGTCCAAGCAAATTAATAGATAGGCGAAGGGAAGACAAAGATGTGGTGGAAAAAAAGTGTACAAGCAAGAGGGATAACCGCGCCCTGGAGAGGATTGTCAATTAAAACCGATTAAAAAATGTGGGGGAGATCCACAAAGAGTGGACTGCAGCTGGAGTCAGTGCTTGTAGAACCACCACGCACCGACGTATGCAAGATATGGGCTTCAGCTGTCGCATTCCTTGTGTAAAGCCACTCTTGAATAAGAGACAACGTCAAAAGCGTCTCGCCTGGGCTCAAGACAAAAAGGACTGGACTGCTGCTGAGTGGTCCAGAGTTATTTTTTCAGATGAAAGTAAATTTTGTATCTCCTTTGGAAATCAAGGTCCCAGAGTCTGGAGGAAGACAGGAGAGGCACAGAATCCACGTTGCCTGAAGTCCACTGTCAAATTTCCACAATCGGTAATGGTCTGGGGTGCCATGTCATCTACTGGTGTTGGTCCACTGTGTTTCCTGAGGTCTAGGGTCAATGCAGCAGTCTACTAGGAAGTTTTAGAACACTTTATGCTGCCTGCCGCGGACCAATTTTATGGAGGTGAAGATTTCATTTTCCAACATGACTTGGCACCTGCACACAGTGCCAAATCTACCAGTACCTGGTTTAAGGACCATGGTATCCCTGTTCTTGGTTGGCCTTCAAACTCACCTGACCTTAACCCCATAGAAAACCTATGGGGTATTGTGAAGCGGAAGATGCGAGATGCCAGACCCAACAATGCTGAAGAGCTGAAGGCCACTATTAAGGAAACCTGGCCTCTCATAACACCTGAGGAGTGCAACAGACTGGTCGACTCCATGCCACGCCGTATTGCTGCAGCAAATCAGGCAAAAGCAGCTGCAACTAAGTATTGATTGCCATACATGCTGAAACTTTCCATGTTCACACTTTTCAGTTGACCCACATTTCTAAAAAATATTTTTGGTACTAGTCGTAACTAATATTCAAATTTTCTGAGATACTGAATTTGGGATTTTCAGTAATTGTCAGTACTAATCATCAAAATTTAAAGAAATAAACATTTCAAATATATCACTATGTGTGTAATGAATTGATATAATATGTAAGTTTCACGTTCTGAATATAATTACTGAAATAAATAAACTTTTTCATGATATTCTAATAATATGACCAGCACCTGTATATATATATATATATATATATATATATATATATATATATACATACATATATATATATATATATATATATATATATATATATATATATATATATATATATATATATATATATACACACACACATATTTACATCAGATACATTTGAATTTTGATTAATCACAGGTTATTACCCGCATGCATCATTTTAATTCATAATAAAGTTGGCCTTCTGGAGGCAGCCACTACTGCACTGAGGCCGTCAATGAAAACAAGTTTGACACCCCTGCTGTAGCATAATATAATGTACACAAAAATATGAAGAAAAGTCAACAAATGTCTTTCATAAAAACTAACTATATAAGATAGAAGAGCTGTATCCCAAACAAATATTTTTATGATTATTAAATAATGATCATAGTGTAATAGTTTGATCCAAATAATGTGGATATTTTTACATAAAATTGATAACAATAAATATATACACAACAGTGAAAATGTATTTATAATAATAACTAAAACAATTCCCAGAGAAATTTTAAAGGGCTTGCTATCTGTGCCCTGAACCTGTGGCCGGGGGTGGTCGGAAGCAGTCATATTTTTAAGAGGTTGCCGAGTGTTTGAATTTGAATTTGAGAGTTTCAAGTGTAACTTTAAAAATTGACGTGCACCGCTAGCCTAAAACGTGAGCATGCTTATATCAAAATGCTAACATTTAACATGTGTCCAAACGTTAGCATGATAAGAGTTAGCATGTTTCATATACCAAATTATATGACTCAGAGGTGTATGGCAGCGAAAATAAAGACACAAGTGTAAAATTGGATGAAAAACTTAGCATGCTTAAGTAGGCTTGCCAGCATGCTATGATTTTCATGCTAATAGTTAACAAATCTTACATACCAAGTTATGTGACTCTGGTGTAAAGGGTTGCAAAACTAGCTAAAAAAGTTAGCCTTAGTAATTAGAGAAAAAAAAAAGTAAAGTTAGCTAAAAATCTAGCACATTAATGTTAGCGTGCTAGCATGCTAAAGTTAGCGCACTAACAGTTAACAAGTGTCGTCAAAACTTTTTAGCCAGGGTTAAAGTAGACAAGTGTGTGAACAAAATGAGACGTCCAGCACCGAGCTACGTAGAAGCATGGCTGAGCTACAAGAGGAGGTAATCTTGTCTTTTTGGCGTTTGTCTCAGAGCAATCGTCCATTAAAATGGATGTACCCATTCAATGTAATGTTAGTATGCTAGCATGCTATAATTAGCATGCTAGCCGTTAAAAGGTGTCACATACTAAGTTACATGACTCTAGGGGAAACGGTTGCAAAATTAGCAAAAAAAAGCTAGCACTTTATTTTTAGATGCTAATGCAAACATGCATACACTTAGCATGTGTGAAAAACCAAGTTATATGACTGTAAGGTGTACGGCTGCTGAAGTAGACAAAAAAGCGTAACATTTGCAAAACAAGTTAGCACTTTGATGTTCGTCTGCTCGCATGCTAACGTTAGCACGTTAATAGTGGGCTTGTGGTTCGAGTGTCTGCCTTTAGATTGGGAGGCTGTGAGTTCAAAGTGTTTGTGTGACAATCATTGGAACTTTAACTTTAACATGTGTCACATTCCAAGTTATATGACTCTAGTGCAGTGGTTCTCAACCGTTTTTCAGTGATTTACCCACCGTGAACATTTTTTTAATTCAAGTACCCCTTAATCAGAACAAAGCATTTTGGGTTGAAAAAAAGAGATAAAGAAGTAAAATACAGCACTATGTCTTAAGTGTCTGATTTATTAAATTGTATAACAGTGCAAAATATTGCTCATTTGTAGTGGTATTTCTTGAACTATTTTGAAAAAAAGATATAAAAATAATTAAAACTTGTTGAAAAATAAACAAGTGATTCAATTCTAAAGATTTTTACACATATAAGTAATCATCAACTTAAAGTGGCTTTTTGGGGATTGTAATAGAGATCCATCTAGATTCATGAACTTAATTCTAAACATTTCTTCACAAAAAAAGAAATCTTTAACAGCAATATTTATTGAACATGTCCACAAAAAATCCAGCTGTCAACCCTGAATATTGCTTTGTTGCATTTCTTTTCACAGTTTATGAACTTACATTCATATTTTGTTGAAGTATTATTCAATAAATATATTTATAAAGGATGTTTGAATTGTTGATATTTTTAGAATAAAAAATAAATAAATCTCACGTACCCCTTGGCATACCTTCAAGTACCCCCTGGGGTAAGCGTACCCCCATTTGAGAACCACTTCTCTAAGGAGTATGGCTCCGGAATTAAGACAATAAAGTGTAATATTAGCTGGAAACGTTCTAACGCTAATGTTAGCTTACTAGTATGCTAACGTTAAGATGCTAGCACATGACTGGGTAAGAAGAAATACCAAAATGCAGTATTTGTTGGTGTAGACATAGAAAGTAGCAACAAAGCGCTAGCATAAAACGTTAGCAAGCTAATATGAGAGACGCTAGCAAAAAATAAGCTAGCATGCTAATGTTCTTACAAGACGTAAGAGAAGTGTGCGGAACCATAATCAGAATCAGAATCATCCATCCATCCATTTTGTACCGCTTATTCCCTTTGGGGTGGCGGGAGGTGCTGGTGCCTATCTCTTCTCCAATCGGGCGGAAGGCGGTGTACACCCTGGATAAGTCGCCAACTCATCGTAGGGCCAACACAGATAGACAGACAACATTCACACTCACATTCACACACTAGGGCCAATTTAGTGTTGCCAATCAACCTATCCCCAGGTGCATGTCTTTGGAAGTGGGAGGAAGCCGGAGTACCCGGAGGGAACCCACGCAGTCACGGGGAGAACATGCAAACTCCACACAGAAAGATCCCGAGCCTGGGATTGAACCCAGGACTACTCAGGACCTTCGTAATGTGAGGCAGACGCACTAACCCCTCTGCCACCGTGCTGCCCAGAATCAGAGTCAGAAATAGTTTAATAAACCCCAAGGGGAAATTAAAATTTTCAGCACAATCCCATTCAAGATCAGACCAAAATGACAGGGAGAAATAATAAAAGGTGAAGTATGAGCAAAAATAATAATATGGGTTGCTTGCATTGCAGCAGGCCCATAATGATAATAATAATATTGATAATAATACAAATCTGCATTGTAGAAGTGTAGCTAATATTGTATAAGTGAGCTCAAGCTTTGAAATCTTTAAAAGGCTGGTTTGTGATGTTTAATGCAGGTCAGTTAAGGTGAATAAAAAATGGTGTCTCATCTTAAATGCAAGATGCAGGGGAAAAAAAAGTAGGACTCGCAGTACACAGACAGTCTTTGCTGCATTGACGATTCCACGCATATTAATTAAGACTATAAAGTATGAATTATCCTTCTTCACTTGACGGCTGAACTTGAAATGCACTCGACTCATATCCTTCACTCGGGCTGTCCCCTGCATCTCCAACAGAGGGAGGCCTGCTCTCCTTTTTAACCCATCCGTCTGTCTGCTCTGCAACCAGCGTCCTTAGGGTGTCTGCACCCCGCCCTCCATCTCCCAGCATCCCTCTCTCTCCTGATCGATATGACCGCAGAGGGAGAGCGGGCAGGCGAGGGGGGACGGTGGACCTGTCTGTCAAAGCCGACGGTGGAAAATGAAGGCTCGGATGAAAGAGGCATGCTCTGTATATTAAATGCCCGCACGTCCCCCGCGAGGGCGGGACGGGCGACGTAACAATTGAGACGTAAAGCTAAATATGCGAGTAAGACAAAGGAGGAAAATAAGGCAAAATGGGAGCTAATGATGTTAATTGATGTTTTAAGAGCTGAAAGGCAAAGAGAAGGAAATGAGCTGAGAACTCCAAAGTGCAAAGAAGACTAAAGAGCTGAGGCGGGGAAAACTAGTGAAGAGCCCAAGTTAACGACTTTGCAGATTTCATTATGGAGATAGTTAACCCTGTTGACACTGAAGGAGGGCGCTATTGTCTCCAGAGAAGCGCGGTCCTTCCACCTCCACGCGCCGAGACAGATGAGATCATTACAGCTATCAGCACCACTGCCATCCACAATTAGCACATGTCCTCTTCTCCCGGCCGCCCACAAACACCACCTCCGCCTCCTCCTCCCCATCTTCTTCCCGCTCGTCTTGTGATGTCGTTCCCTCACCTCGCGACACTCGCAGCGGCCTTGATATTGGACTAAATAAGGAGCTGCATGCGGCAAACTCTTCCTGCTTTGACCTTTCCAAACTCATTTAGAGTCCATTTGCATTCCAACGCACGCAGGCCACACAGCTTGGAGATGCTTAGGGTGGAATGGAATGGCATCTGACGTGCAAAGCTGTCAATATGTTCACTAGATCAAAGGTTCTCCAACTTTTTACCACTTCAAACATTTTTACTCGGCTAACTCTGCATGTTGTAGCGCGGAACGTGTGGCTTCTACTGGTGGGTACTGTATTTTCCCGACTATAGGGCGCACCAGATTATAAATCGCACTGCCGATGAACGGTCTGTACTTTTTTTTCCATATATAAGGCGCACCGGATTATAAAGTAGTCATATTATGTTTTTTTTCTAAACACTAGTGGTCTACACAACATGTAATGGTGGTTGCATAGATTATGTTTTAAAGATCATCTTCAAGTCGCTTTCTGACAGTCGCTTCAGGATGCACAACTTTGTGGACGGTCTTATTTACGTGGCTCACCTTCGACAGCTTCTTCTCCCCGTCATCTTTGTTGTAGCGGTGTAGCGTGCAAGGACGGGAGTGGAAGAAGTGTCAAAAGATGGAGCTAACTGTTTTAATGACATTCAGACTTTACTTAAATCAATAACAGAGCAGCATCCACTCATCCGTGCTTCACTAGTGCAACAACAACGCCAGAAATGTGTCCCGTCTAAAAACGTCCGACCGGAACTCTCTAATAACTAAAGTTCCTTGGGTGAATAATGTAAACTCACTACACCGGTATGTTTTAGCGCTTTCATGGCGAGTTTATCGAGAGATATAAGTAAGCACTTCACACTACTTTATATTAGAAATAGCAACAGTGGAGGGTGAATACTTCTTAACAAGAAGATAGAGAAAAAGAAGAAGCATATCGCCTATGGTTTTTTCAGGATTTATGCAGATCGCAAATACAGATTAGCAGGTACCAGAAGGTGAGAAACATTGCTTTTGTATTAATGTTGGGAAACAAAGCGCCAGATAATATGTCTTACCGTATACACACACCATAATAATACTTATACATCGAAGCACAGTACAATCCATCAAGCGGTGCGGCTTCGTAGCTTACCAAAGCCGTACTAAAACATTTTGATGGATTTTTGAGCGCTGTGTGTAAAGTTCTATATTTTCAATGGAATGTATACAATTTGGGTGTTGTTTACTTGAGTCACATTGCAGTCTACACATATCTCTTGTGTATGATTCCCATTACATTAGAGTCTACACGTATCTCTTATGTGTGACTGCCATCTACTGGTCACATTTATCATTTCACCATGGACCAAATAAAGTTACTTCAAAGTCGGTAAGCAAAACCAGAATTATTCCGTACATTAGGCACACCGGGTTATAAGGCGCAATGTTAAGATTTGAGGGGAAAAAAGGATTATAAGTGCGCCTTATAGTCTGGTAAATACGGTAATTTGATGGGGGCACATGGGGCAAGTTGGATGCAATATAGCATATTTGTATTTGTCTGAAACGTACAGTGGAAGCTTGATTTACCAACCCCTCATTGTACAAACTCTTTGATTTACCAACCACAACCCGACCAAAAATATGCTTTCTTGTACGAACCTTGTTTCAGAGTATGAAAGTTTCATCAACCCTTTGTGTGCCTCGCAGTGCAGCCATTTTGTGCAGGTTAATTGCTCAACAACTGTTGTTCGCTACTGTGCTAATTGCACAGTACAGTAAATATTTTCTCTCGTTTTGCTGGTTTGATAGATTGGTAGATAGTACTTTATTGACTCATTCAGGAGATATAAGTAAAAAAGAAAGCAACGGACGAGCAGGAAGCCTCCACAGCGTTGTTGACACTGCCTCCTCCCCTCCCCTTTCTCCTGGTAGTTACGTACTTAACAAAAAAAGATGAAATAACTGAAAACATGTTTTATAGTCTAGTTTCTTCAAAATAGCCACCCTTTGCTCCGATTACTTTGCACACTCTCAGCACTGAAAGTCACCTGAAATGGTTTTCACTTCACAGGTGCGCCTTGATTGGTGGAATTTCTTGCGTTATCAATGGGGTCGGGACCATCAGTTGTGTTGTAAATGAGAAAATGTGTCCAAACTTTTGGTCTGTACTGTATATGACGTCACACGAGGCGTCTCTGGCTTCTGACAAGTTAGCAGTCTAGCTATGTTGTGATGCCCGCTATATCATTAACACAGATTAGAAATATTACATCTCTAACGAATATGCAGATGTTAAATAGCACACAGCATCAGGAAAATATATTCGATGACGCTACGACCAAGAATGTATCGGAGCAGATGCAAGTCCGAAGCAAAGAAACAATGACGGCTGAGAGTTTTTTAGAAGGAACTTTTGGACTGAGAATCATGAAAAAAAGACTTTTGAGTTCATTCATAAGGCAGCAAATGCTCTGTGGATTGATGGAAGGAGTTTTAATCCAAAGGAAAAGAGCGTTCCAAACGAAGTTGGTTATTATTTTTCTGGACTATCTTGTCAGTTGCGTGGAATACAGTTATTGTTAATCAGTTTGTAAATGCTGCGTGAAAAAGGGTTTGTTTATGCTTTATTCTTTATCTTGTAATTATAATATGTGTGTCATTCGCTTCCATATTTCAGGAGTTCCATTTCTTTAGTTACCTTATTAAAATGATGTCTGTTTCTTTTTTCAATTGATGCACTGGAAAATGTTTTGTTATTGTAATTCGAGATGCAAATAAACAATCTCCGCTTCATTACAATTGTTGCTGTTTTTAATGATTGAATGGTATCTGCTTCCGGGTTATATCCCGCGCCTTTAGGCTGTCCCCCTGGCCGCACAGAGATTTAGTTTCCAATCGCATAATCCAGGTGTGTTCATCCGACTTTTCAAAAAACTAACACAATCGGATTAAGGTGTTTCCATTGGCGGAAGAATGGTTAAAAATAATTTACAGCCGAACCATTCGAGAAATCGGACTAATTTACTGCATGGACACGTACTGACTGTGTGTGCATGTCGGCAGGTCGCCTGCAAACATGGGACAGTTGCATTTTTTTTTCACTTTGTTATTACCAGTAAATAAAACGTTGATCCATTACCCCCTTGATATGTTTGTTTGATATACAGTACTCTACAGTGCTTTATAGTGTGTTTAAAGTGTACAAATGTTGACTAAAATATGGACTTTTGTCATAATTGGATCTCCCCTTTTAAAGCATGGAATGCTCCTTTTTTTTTTGTTGTTCTAATGGCTTGTCTGAATATACTGAGGAAACTAGAATTGAAGATTAACAATTTATTCCACAAGTGGAGTAAGAACAAACAGCATCAATACCAACGCTGGAGCGTAGAGCGTGCCTTACAAAGTCTGGAGCGCTCTCCCTTGCTGCATACACACTTCTGTTCACCTTGCTGCCCCTCCATGGCAGAATTGTTTGGACATTGTCCAACAAAAACAAAAGATAACCCACTGTAAGCATGTGTTTTGGACACACACACATTCATCCACTCTCCCTTCTTGTTCCTGGCACCTCTTCTCACCATCGAAAACAATTAATATGTTATGTGCGTGTATTTTCAAAGATAAAAACACAGGGTGTACTCCTTGTGTTTGGTCCTTGAATATACGAAAGTGAACAAGAAGTGAGTCTCCATGTACATTCATATTACACTGGAACTTATTATTCCTATTTACATTGTTTCTTATAAAGAAATATGCTTCAATACACAAACAGTTCTATTTACAAACTTTGTTCAAGAACTAATAAAGTTCGTAAGTTAGGTTGTGTTTTTTTTTGGTGTAAAAAAGCGCCTTGTCTCTGCCACATTGTTATCCGTGCTAGATTATAGTGATATGTTTTCATATGAATGCTACTCATTCCTGTCTTCAGATGGTGGACTGTGTCTACCATACTTCTCTGAGGTTCATCACAAAATGTAGAGCCATGACACACAACTGTGACTTGTACTCTCGGTGGGATGGCCTTCCCTGTCCACAGGGAGACAGTTAGTAAATTTTTATTTACGAGGCTCTTCTGGGACTTATACCAGATTACATTTATACATCGATACACAGAGAAGTATGAACTCTTATGTACTGAGATGCTGTCCCTTTTGCTCACACTGAGCTAGGGAAACCAGCTTTTGTCTATGCAGCTCCTTTTGCTTGGAACATGTTACCAAAAGACTGGAAGATGACTGAATTTTAATCCTTAAATGCTTTTAAATCTAAACTGAAATAATTTGAAGGAGCCTCAGTTATCTGCAACTGTTTTACTTGATGTCCATCCTGTCATTTTAATGTGTAATGTGAATGTAATTTAATGTTTAACTTTGCTGCCTCTTGGCCAGGACTCCCTTGAAAAAGAGGTTTTTAATCTCAATGGGATTTTTTTTCTGGTTAAATAAAAATAAAAATAAAAAAACTTGATAGTAGTATTAGGTAGATCCTGCGTACCAACCTCTGCGCACACCACAGTTTCACAATGAATGACCTAGGATAGATGCTAACATCTACAGTTAACATGTACTGGCCTGACCAAGAGAACTCTGAGAAAACCTTGAATTTGACTCAAAATTTGGTGCAAAAATGGAACAAAATTCCAGAATGTGAGCAAAAAAATAGAAGACCAGCGGTTGATTAAACTCATGTTCCACTTCTTGTTCTTTCAGCAGTCATAATTGCGGCCAACAGGCATTAGACTTTAGAGACTAATAGGTAGACTTTCGCAAAAGTAAATAATTTTTACTATTTCTATTACATGTCAAGCTGCAACAAATTAGTCGATAAAGCAAGCTTTAACAATTCAATTGATTGAGTAGAATTGATTGTTGATTAATCACGTTTTAAAGCAATTGAGGCAAAATAAAGTGTACTACTTAACTACGACCAGCAAAGGCGCTATCGATTTCATTGTTTGCTGACTAACGAAGGCAACATGGTGTCACCTCTAAGCAACCAAGACTATGGCACGCTTCTGCTGGGCAGCGTTAGTATCTGCTCAGCATTATACTGGCATGGAAACAGGGGCTCAGAACATTCTCCTAACCCTCGACTGCAACTCTACATACACACTGAATAGAGTGAGTTAACCCAGGTTAGATTGAGTTAACCCAGGTTTACTCAGGTAACACACTGCTAATGCTATTTGATTAAATAATTGAAATCAATGAAAACATGCTGGTGGAAAATGATGGTATCTAAAATCAACATTATTATGACCTGTAGTGTCCCCTAAAAACTAATCCATTGATTCATTGAAATGTTCATTCCTATTATTTCTAATGGAGTGGAAGTAGAATATAGACTTACCTGTGAAGCAGACGGGACACTTGAAGGTTCCGCCCATTCCCTCAAAGCTGTGCTCGATAAGGTGACATTGAAGTTTGGCCGGTGAGTCGAAAGACTGACTGCACAGTTTGCACTCGTGGTTCAAACCCTCCTCTGTAAAACAAAAAAAGACAAAAAAACAAGTTCTATGAATAAACAACACAATACTTTTACATACACAACTTTTTTTTTTTTTTAACTATTTGAATCCAGTCCATGCAAACTTCCATGTACATATTTGTGATTTTTACTTCAATTTTATTGGGCCATATTTGTTCATGTGGGTGTCAACATTTGCTGACGGCAGTCAATCTACTAGAAATAATGACAAAATAGGAAACATTGAGAACCCAAGAAGGAAACATCGAGAACACAAAAGAAGGAAACATCAGGAAGACAGGAAGGAAATATGGAGAACCCAAAAAAAGGAAACATCAAGAACACAAAAGAAGGAAACATCTAGAACACAAGGACACATCAAGAACACAAGAAAGAAACATTGAAAAAATAAAATAAGAAAACAATTAAAACATAAAAGAAGGGAACATCGAGAACACAAGAAGGAAACATTGAGAACACAAGAAAGAAACATTGAGAAAACAAGAAGGAAATATCAAGAATACAAGACAGAAACATGGAGAACACAAAAGAAGGAAACATTTAGAACACAAAAAAAGGAAACATGGAGAACACAAAAGAAGGGAACATGGAGAACACATGAAGAAAACATGGGGAGCACAAGAAGGAAACATTTAGAACACAAAAGTAGGAAACATTTAGAACACAAAAGACGGAAACATCGAGAACACAAGAAGGAATCATTTGAAACACAAAAGAAGGAAACATTGAGAAAAAATGAAGGAAACAGTTAAAACAAAAAAGAAGGAAACACCGAGAACACAAGAAGGAAACATTGAGAACACAAGAAGGAAACATTGAGAACACAAGAAGAAAACATGGAGAACACAAGAAGGAAACATGGAGAACACAAGAAGGAAACATCAAGAACACAAGAAGGAAACATCAAGAACACAAGAAGGAAACATCAAGAACACAAGAAGGAAACATCCACTATAATCTGATGAAATAAAATGTTTTGAAAATAAACCACAATGACGACAACGCAAAATTATTCAAAAAGTAAAATGGTTGTTAATGTATTCTAACAAATATTAGAATAATATTAATATGACAATAAAGTAGTAAACCAGATGGATGCTGAATTACAAAATGCATTTACAAAATGCAAACTCAAATCATCACCAGAAAAAATGAAGTCTCTGATATGTGCCAACAATTGAAGACCTTTCAAGAAGATATGCGCCAACAAATGAAGACTCTTCAAGAAGACAACTACATGCTGTGGAATATCATAGATGAAATGGAGCAGGATAAACGAATGAATGATATCATCGTGACAGGGCACCGAATTAAAACAAGATCCTATGCGAAGGCTGTGAATAATGTAGGTGAACCAGATGAAATGGATCTTGTCTTGGCATAACAGCAAGTGGTCAACTTTCTGCAATCAAAGGAAATTGAAATCGACATTTATACCATCGAAACATGCATCTCACTGAACAGAAGAGACAACAACGCCACTCCAGTCGTGCTCGTGAAATTCGTAAACAGAAAATCTAAAATGGCATTGCTGAGACAGGGAAAGAAGCTGAAGGGAACAAATGTGTACATGAATGAGCATCTCACTAAACGTAATGCTGGAATCGCCAAGAAAGCACGCGACTTGAGAAAGCAGGGAAAAATCCAGGGAACTGGAGCGCCAACTGTAAAATCTACATCAAGCTGAATGGAGGTCCAGAAGCAAGAGTAATTGTTGTCAATGACATCAAAGACCTGGACAAATTTTAAGTTTACACAGCTTCCACAACAACGATGGTAATGGACTGACAGAAAACAAGCACCTAAATTCAACATCAACACTACTACGCTGCAAGGGACGACTAAAAAAGAAGACTTAGATTCAGGACTGCATCCATCTACACTTATAGAGATTATTGAAACGACATCAAAGATTGTTGAGCAAGGAAATATGGAACTACAAAACTTCTGCAACAAAGAGCACAAAAAACAGGATTCGGAAAACGATATAGATCCAAATACAATTTTTTTCCCCCACATTACTAATAATTGTTTTTATTACACAGATGAGCAATACAATAGCATCATTAAAAGTGACAACAAATTGTCAATTATTCATTTTAATAGCAGAAGCTTGTATGCAAACTACCACAACATTAAGAACTTTTTGGAACACAACAACGAACCCTTCAAAGTGATCGCCGTCACAGAAACATGGATTGATGATAAAAGAGGAATAGATTTTGATCTGGAAGGATATGAACTAAACTATATTAACAGAACCAACAAAAATGGAGGAGGAGTAGTTGTGTATGTGATGAAGAACCTGAACTACAAAGTGGTAAAAAACATTTCATTTGCTATAGATAATATCTTAGAATGTATTACCATTGAAATATGTCAGGAAAATAGCAAAAACATAGTAATCAGTTGTATATACCGATCACCTAAATCAAATATAGAAACATTTGAAGAATGGATCAAGGCAACTTACAAGGACAATGGTAAAAAACTAATTTTCTTATGCGGTGACTTTAATATTGACTTATTGAACCCTAACAAGCAAAAGATACAATGTACAGCTTCAGTTTATATCCTAAAATCACAAAGCCAAGCAGAATCACAGGACACTGTGCCACGCTTATTGATAATATTTTTACTAATGATTTTGATAACACTACAAGTGGTTTACTTATAACCGACGTTAGTGATCATCTGCCAGTTTTTACAATATATGATGGAAACTGCAAAAAGAACACGGAAGACAAAAGGACATTTCAAAGACTGTGCACAGAGAAGATGATGATTGCTTTAAAAATGGAGCTTCAAAAGCAAGATTGGGACAATGTGTACAATGAAAAAGAGGTTGATGAAGCATATGAACATTTCTTAAACAAGTTCATAATACTTTATGACAAACATTGTCCATGGAGACAACTCAGTAGTAAACAGAGAAAGAATAATCAACCATGAATGACAAAATATTTAAAAATGCTTGCAAGAAGAAGAATACGCTATATAGAACATTTATAGTACAAAGAACTAAAGAGGCAGAAGTTAAGTACAAAAAGTATAAAAACAAGTTAACAAACATACTGCGATCATGTAGAAAAGAATATTACAGTGAATTATTGGACAGGAACAAAAATAATATGAGAGCAACATGGGGCATTCTCAATAGCATTATAAAAAATGGCACTTAGAGGGATTACCCCCAATACTTCTTAGACGGAAATAAACATAATGACAACATAAAGGAAGTAGTTGAAAGCTTTAATAACTACTTTGTAAATATTGGCCCAAAATTGGAAGAAAGGATTCCAGACCCAGTTTCAATTGAGGACTATAATGATACCATAGAGCGAAATCCCAACTCCATGTTCCTCAGTAATGTGACACAGGAGGAAATAGTTAAAATTGTGAAAAAATGTAAATCAAAGACTTCAACTGATTGTAACGGAATTGATATGGATACGATAAAAAAGGTTATTGATGAGATCTCAGGACCATCAATGTATATTAGTAACCTATCATTTCAAACAGGTACATTTCCAAACAAATTGAAAATAGCTAAAGTTGCACCAATTTATAAGACTGGAGATAAACATCTATTTACAAATTATAGACCTGTTTCTTTACTTCCACAATTTTCTAAAATCATTGAAAAACTGTTTAATAACAGATTACAGAGTTTCATAAATAAATATAGAATACTCAAAGTGAACCAATATGGATACAGAGCTAATGTTTCAACTTCAATGGCTTTAATTGAAATCACAGAAGAAATTACCAATGCAATAGACAGTAAAAAAAGTGCGGCAGTAGTGTTTATGGATCTAACTAAAGCATTTGACACAATTAATCACAATATTTCAATAAAAAAACTGGAACGATATGGCATCAGCGGGTTAGTCTTAAATTGGATAAGAAGTTATCTAACGAACAGGAAACAATACGTGAAGCTAGGCGAACACACTTCTACAATGCTAAATATTTCCTGTGGTGTACCTCAGGGATCAATACTAGGACCTAAATTATTCAATCTCTATATAAATGACATTTGTAAAGTTACAAGAGATTTAGAGTTAGTATTAAAGGGAATAAGCGGTAGAAAATGGATGGATGGATTATTTGCCGATGATACAACAGCGTTTTGTTCAGGAGAGAACACACAGAGGACAATACAAATAATAACAGAAGAAATGAACAAATTAAAAAAACGGTTTGACAAAAACAGACTATCTTTGAATCTCAGTAAAACTAAAATAATGCTATTTGGTAACAGTAGAAAAGAAAGTCAAACACAAATACAAATAGACGGAAGAGAAATTGAAAGAGTAAATGAAACCAAATTTGTAGGTATAACGATTGATGATAAATTGAACTGGAAATCTCATGTAAAAAATATACAACATAAAGTGGCAAGAAATACATCAATAATGAATAAAGCCAAATATGTTCTAGACCAAAAATCACTTTATATTCTCTACTGCTCACTAGTGTTAGAATATCTGAGTTACTGTGTAGAAATATGGGGAAATAATTGGAAAAGTACACTTCATTCACTAACAGTGTTACAAAAAAGATCAGTTAGAATAATACATAATGTTGGACATAGAGAACATACAAACCCTTTATTTATTGAATCAAAGATACTGAAATTCCATGACATAGTGAAATTGCAAACAGCTAAGATTATACACAAAGCAAACTATAACCTGCTTCCCAAGAATATACAACAATTCTTCTCAACAAAAGAAGAGAAATCTAATCTTAGAGAAAAATGTAATTTAAAACATTTGTATGCACGTACAACACTTAAGACCTTCAGTATATCAGTAAGTGGAATTAAATTTTGGAATGGATGAAGCAAAGCAATCTAACAATGTATTAATATGATCCACTTCAAGAAACTCTTCAAACTGGATGTGTTTACAAAGTACAAAAAAGAAGAATCATGATAAACATTCTGATTTTACTCACCCATTCATTCTCAAAATAATCTTACTTATCTCATCGTATGGAATAAAACTTACTTCACCAATTATTTATTTATTTGTATTGTGATTACTCATTACTTATGGAGTATACATTGTGAATACATTGAGAACAGGAAGTTAACCAAAATTTTAGCAACTGCTATGTAAAGAAAAGGGGTAGGATTAAATGAGCTGTGCTTCTTCCTACTCCTTTTCGAACATGTTGAAAAGAGAAACTGGAAATTGTGATGTATCATGTTGTATGCTTGCATGTTCGAAATAAACTCAAACTCAAACTCAACTCAAAATAAAAAATCCTACCAAATAACCTCATATAGCTGGTGTGTTAAATCATCCCTGCGTTACAACTTGGATGACATCTTTGCAACATTAGAGCACATAAATCGGCCAATTGGTTTAAATCATTTAGACAGAGAACTTGGCGTATTCATTTTCAAGCACACATACAAAATCTTGCTGAGTAAGAAGTCTGCAGAACTACCCATCTCCAGCATGTCAATAAAAGGCCCCTCTAGTCTGCTGTGTGGCCAAACCAGTTCTCTATTAAACTCCTGCAGAGCCAGACGTCCGGTCAGCTCATGCTAGAAGAAGGATGGATACACTAGGGACTCATCTGGAGGGTTTATCCAAGGTCTGGAGACCAATCCTTTCACCTTCATACTAGAGACGTAGCTACTACAACTGTGCATGCAGATCAGTGCACTACTCGGCCTCAACCAGCAGAGGTGCCGTTGAAAGATTTTGCTGTCTATAGAAGCACAACGATCACAACAACTATGGCAATATAACTCCTCAAGGCACAACTCATTAAAACCCTGGCCTGTAAACAGGATTTCAGAACATCCAGATAACATTCTGATATTAAAAAATAACAATTGATTATTGAAATAGCAAATTACTTCTGTGCAATATGGACACTTTTACTCTTTCATGTAAAATTGTGTATATCACAACAACCAACTAGCCGCCATACATTGTATATTTTAGCCTCTATACATTTTGAAAATGGTATTCCATTTCAACTCATTTATTATTGTCCTCTTTGTCCGTTGCTGCTACAGACACCTTTGTTTTCTCATGGAAATCTATATGGTTTTCTGTGTCTTTTTAATTTCAATATCAGATAGAACTATGTTTTCTTCTATTAAAAACATATTGGTAATATTCCCATACATTTATATAAGGTTGTAGAGGAAGAAATAAATGAACAGTCAAATCTGGACACATTTTTTAAACAGAAAAAAAACACTAATTTCTATTTTTTTAACATGATTTATTGATCTTGATGACCTAATCTAGGCATACAATAAATATGTCTGGACAAAATTTAATTAAAAATGTTACATTAAACTTATTATGTAAAAAAATAGAATTAAATGATGACCATATTTTCTGGACCATAGGGTGCACCGGATTATAAGGCACACTGCGAATGAGCGGGTCTAGTCAGGTCTTTTTCAATTCAAAAGGCGCACCGTATTGTAAGGCGCATTAAAGGGGTCGTACGATGATTATTTTCTGAATGCAAAACACTTTCTTGTGGTCCACATAACACGTAATGGTGGTTCTTTGGTCAAAATGTTGCATAGATTATGTTTTACAGATCATCTTCAAGTCGCTTTCTGAAAGTCGCTTCAGGATGCGTCATTTTGTCGGCGGTCTTACATGGCTCACCTTAGACAGCGTCTTCTCTCCGTCATCTTTGTTGTAGCGGTGTAGCGTGCAAGGACGGGAGTGGAAGAAGTGTCAAAAGATGGAGCTAACTGTTTTAATGACATTCAGACTTTATTTAAATCAACAACGGAGCAGCATCTTCTCATCCGTGGCTCACTAGTGCAACAACGGCGGAAGTATGTCCCGTGAAAAAACGTCCGACCGGAATTCTCTAATAATTAAAGTTCTGTGGGTGAATTATATAAACCCACTACACTGGTAGTTTTTAGCGCTTCCATAGTGAGATATAAGTTAGAATTTACACTACTTTATATTAGAAATGGCAACAGCTGAGGATGAATGCCTCAAAACAAGAAGATAGTGAAAAAAGAAGAAGCTTATCGTCTTCGGTACCGGTACGGACTACAGTGGCGGAAGTTCACAAATATTCAGGACTTGTCAGGTATCAAATACACATCAGCAGATACCAGAAGGTAAGAAAAGTTGGTTTTGCATAATATTGTAAAACAAAACGCCAGATAATATGTCAGCTAATGTGTGCCATTTTACGGTCCTTATACACACACACCATAAAAATACTTGAATCTCTTACTACAGTAGACGTAATGGGCCGACAATACATCAAGCGGTGCGGCTTCAAAGTCAAACTAAAACCTTTTGAAAGATCTTTAAGTGCTGTGTGTAATGTTCTTTATTTTCAATGGAACATTTAAAGTTTTGGTGTTGATTACTGCCGTCATATTGCAGTCCACACGTATCTTTTATGATTGACTACCATCTACTGGTCACACTTATTATTACACCGTGTAAAAAATTAAATTTGCTTCAAGCTTGGTGGGCACTACCAGAAGTATTCCGTTTATTAGGCGCACCCTCGATTTTTGAGAAAATTAAACGATTTTAAGTGCGCCTTATAGTGCAAAAAATATGGTAATTATTCAAAATTATCTTCATTTACAAAATACTTAAAAAAACAATCATTAAAATAAAAAAATCAACTACATTGCTGCATTTTGTTAAACGAATGTATAAATATATTAATAATTAATAAATTAAGGAAACTGAATTAAAATATTCTACTAAATCAAAAAATCAAACTGTCATGCTACATACGCTTAAATGAAGAAAAGCTAATTATGTTTTATTTACTAAGAAATGAAAAAAAGGCTTACAATCATGCAGTGTTAACAAAAAAGCGGAAAATTAGTATTTGAATGAGATTGTTTCTCCATCTCTCTACGACAGGAGTTACCAACCTTTTTGAAACCAAGAGCTACTTCTTGGGTACTGATTAATGCGAAGGGCTACCAGTTTGATACACACTTAAATAAATTGCCAGAAATAGCCAATTTGGTCAATTTACCTTTAATAAATAAATCTATATACCGGTATGTATAAAAAAATGGGTATTTCTGTCTGTCATTCCGTCGTACATTTTTTTTCCTTTTACTGAAGGTTTTTTGTAGGGAATAAAACACTTAATTGAACGGATTAAAAGAGGAGAAAACAGGAAAAAAATGAAAATTAAATTTTGAAACACAGTTTATCTTCAATTTCGACTCTTAAAAATTCTAAATTAAACCGGAAAAAATGAAGGGAAAAACTAGCTAATTCGAACCTTTTTGAAAAAAAAAAAAAAAAAAAAAAAAAAAAGAATTTATGGAACATTATTAGTAATTTTTCCTGGTTAAGATTAATTTTAGAATTTTGATGACATGATTTAAATAGGTTAAAATCCAATCTGAATTTTGTTAGAATATATAACAAATTGGACCAAGCTATATTTCTAACAAACACAAATCATTATTTCTTCTAGATTTTCCAGAACAAAAATTTTAAAAGAAATTCAAAATACTTTGAAATAAGATTTAAATTTGATCCTAAAGATTTTCTAGATTTGCCAGAATAATTTTTTTGAATTTTAATCATAATAAGTTTGAAGAAATATTTCACAAATATTCTTCGTCGAAAAAACAGACGCTAAAATGAAGAATTAAATTAAAATGTATTTATTATTCTTTAAAATAAAAAAAATACTTGAACATTGATTCAAATTGTCAGGAAAGAAGAGGAAGGAATTTAAAAGGTAAAAATGTATGTGTTTAAAAAATCTAAAATCATTTTTAAGGTTGTATTTTTTCTCTATAATTGTCTTTCTGAAAGTTATAAGAAGCAAAGTAAAAAATAAATGAATTTATTTAAACAAGTAAAGACCAAGTTTTTAAAATATTTTCTTGGATTTTCAAATTCTATTTGAGTTTTGTCTCTCTTAGAATTAAAAATGTCAAGCAAAGGGAGACCAGCTCAAATAGCAGCTGGTCTTTACGGGCACCACGTTGGTGACCACTGCTCTACGAGTATTTGCCTAAGCCCACATCAATATAAATGTTAGCAGCCGATGTTTTTGTGAAGCATCTTCAACTTGTAACATTACCAGACGAGCGACATTATGTTTTCATTAAATTATAGGATGGCGTGTGCAGCATGACACACAAAGTTAAGCCCTCCTGAAAAAGGTTCAGAAGGCCAATCACAGTTTATAATAGTAAAAGTGGTGTTTTCTGCAGCCCTGCGCATTTGACGGATGAGCTACGCTGCAGCCTAAATATAGGTCTGAGTGGAGCAGCCGGCATCAGCCAAAGGGGTGCGGGGGGGATTTAGTGATGATGGGGAGGAGATAGCAAGCTCATCCAGTCAGTCATCACGAGCACGTTCGACCTCTTTGATCATCGTTCACTTGGCTTGTGTGTGTTGGGGAGTACACTGAGGTCAAGCATGCTGTAGGGTTCACTCATCTATGCTGCCGCCATATGCGCAGCCCTCACTTGACCCCGGCGCACAACGCGTTCCCCTCGGACCTGCCTGACCTGCTTCATTATGCAGAAAACGCTGCACCTGCCTGACAGACCTGTGAATTAGGAGTGTTTGTGAGCAGGTGCATCCAGGCGAAAGTTGCAAGAATGTGACATTTTTTTGTGGGAAAAACGTATTTTATGTATATTTTCTGCTGGCTGTACTATTTATTTTGTGCAGCCTTTTTTTTTTTCAGCTGCAGCTGTTACATATACTGTGATATTGTACATGGTAATTGTGATTTGTTATATATTGTACATATTATATAATAATATAATATAATATAGTAATATATCAGTATATATTATATACTGTATATATAATATGTAAATATTACATATATGGTACATTTTTAGTCTACCCTACACCTTTTGTTTTCGCCCTCTTTTTGTGCCCTTGTGTGCATGATCCTTTCCATCTTTACTCTTTCAATCCTTTGCAACTGAACTACAGTGTGGAACAACTTCCCTTGTGGATCAATAAAGTTTGTCTAAATCTAAGTCTAAAACAGGTTAGGTAAGGTGACGTAAAACAAATAAATCTAGTTTTATGTCTAACATTACAAAATAAGATATAAGAGTGTTCTATCGGGCGTTGTGGTCTCCTACTCTGTTCAGCGGTCCTTGAACGCACCATAAAAACAGAGTACAGCTTGTAGCTATGTTGTTTCATAATGGGGAAAGATTTGAATCAATCAATCAATCCAGCTTTATTTATAAAGCGCTTTTCATACATAAAAAAAATGCAATGCAAAGTGTTTTACAAAGTTAAAAACAATACCCCGGTGACCCACATCCCCATTATCACGCACGCACGCACGCACGCACACACACAAACACGCAACTATATGGACAGATGATTGCATGGCTGAGTACAGAGGGGACATGTGAGTAAACACTATCATAGGAGTCATCTGCACCATGAGGTCATCAGACCATGACCACCAGGACGCTAACACAAAAGCGCCCTCACAAGCATGGCCGATATCCCCCGAGGCAGATGGCTCATCTTAGGAACGTTGGAAAATAAAGATAATAAAACTTGTAAAATAGTAAGAACCATGAGTAGAGATAAAGAATAAAATACAAGTAAGACACATGAAGATTAATAGAAAAAATACAATACATTTTTTTAAAAAAACTTTCTTGAATTTTTCTTGTTGTGTCATGTTAGCATTTTAGCTGGTGAGGTAGCACTATTGATCAGTTTTTCCGATAATTTTGATTTAAAATGGTATACTAACCGTGGGCATTATTACCGCGGTGATCATTAGTACAGTTTATTATTACATCCCTACATGGTGGTTACTCAAGCGCTATATAAATCTACTATTACTCCTAGTTCTGTGCAAGCCCCCTGACCACGCCTTTTTTAGCACTAAGCACAGGCTCAGTATAAAGATCCAAGTCCACAGGGGTCCGTCAAACATCTTCCACTCTCCCTCCTCCTCATATCTGTTTCAGTGTCTCAGGAGTGTTGTGGGCTGCCACCACCCTTTCCCCCCGCGCACAGCTACGCAAATTCTTCAGATGAAGACTGTTCCTGTGCCTGCTCCCTCTAAGCATCTCTGACACCAGCAAAGTAAGCCCATCTACATATCCACAGGGCCTCGCCTTCCTGGGGTTCATGCTTTATGTATTTCACAGCTCCTTAAAACACAAACGCCTAATATCCCTCCCATGAGGCATGGCAGAGGAAATAGAAAGAATGGTCTTTATTTCTCTATGCTGTTTACTTTTTTAGTATCCAGGCTGAAGTTCATGTGCTGTTGAAGGTTGATTGGGGAGCTAAAGCTCCCCACTTTTTGGATTGCATGGTTTAGTAAAAAACTTCTATATAACAGAACACAGTTGCTGGCATTTTTGAAGTGAGTGAACTCTAAATAGACTCCTCTGATTTTGCTTGGGAGTGGATCAACTGACAGTGAGTAAAGAAGACTAAAGTAACTAATGATGTTCCAGTTAATAATTAGTACATGTTCATGCAGCGCGTAATAATTAAAGACTCGTTCCAACAACGCACATCAGTCCGCCTCGACTCAACTGAAGTAATTCTGCGGAAGGTGCAGTTTGAAAGTGACCTGTAATGACGCTATATTTGTCAGAGTGCTGCTTGATTTGTTGCAAAACCATCTGGACAAGGTTCAAACTCTTAGAATTGTACTATAAAATAAGAAGGGTAACCCTACCTTGCTAACCCAAACACCCTACCAGAGCTGTAACTCACAAATTCTAACTCCAACCTGTACCATAACCCCTATTTTAACCCTAAACTAAAACCCTAACCCTAGTATTTGCATAAACTCTACAATCCTACCCAAGTTTTATCTATCTACCAATCCTACCCTACAATCCTACTTTTTTTCCAAGATGGCACCGCTGTGGTGGCTGCTGTTGTGGCAGGAGCTCTGTGCTCTCGTGTCATCCTTTTGTGTTTCCCTATTGTTTTCATGTGTTATTATATATATATATATATTTTATTTTTTGCCTTTTGGTCCGGAACTCTTTGGGACTGTGTGACAAGGGGTGGCACTTTCGTGACCTCTACAGTGCTTTTTTGTTGACTTCTGGATCTGCCTCCCGGGAGCATTTTGCTGCTGTGTCTCTGCTACACCAGAGTCAGTTTGGAGAGACTGGAGGAGATGCGGATGAAGAGACAAGGCTGCGGAGCTGGCACTGAGCGCCGCGACGGACAAACTTCACAATGTCTTGGCTGAATGAGCTGGTACCGGACACCTCAGTCTTCTTGCGGACTGGACACTGGCCGAGAGTTGGTTAGCGATCAAGAGTGGAGTTGGCTCTCTTGGTTGCTTTGTTGGGTCTGCTCCTGTCTCTGGCCATGCTCTCTCCACCCCAGCAGACGACTGCGTGGAACACCGCAGAGGCCACCACAGTGTATATTTTTATTTTACTTTTTATTTATAGCTGTATGTAGAAGTGGCTGGTTGCATCAGCTCCACTACTTTAATGTCTTTCATGTCCTTTGTGTTCTTTAATGTTTGATGTTTCCCTCTTACACACATGTAAGAGGGATATGTACTATGGCTATGAGTTGTTTTTTTCTCTTGGCCTCAGTCTGGACCCCCTTTCCAGGGGCCCAGGCTTAGACCGATTTATTTTATTTTAATCTTTTATTTTTTTCCCCATTCCCCCCACTTGTTAACGTGTATCTCACCTTTTTTGTAAGGGGCGCCGGAAGTTGGCAGACCCGTCAGCGATCTTGTTTTGTCTCCCTGTAATGTTTGTCTGATCTTGAATGGGATTGTGCTGAAAATGTTTATTTCCCCTTGGGGATTAATAAAGTATGTCTGATTCTGAAGCCAAGTACCCTAATCAAACCTAACCCCAACATCCTCACCAAAACCCTAAATATTCTAACCAAAACCCTAATCCAAACATAGCGCACTAGCCAAAACCCCAACACTGACAACTAAAATTGCTAACCAAAACTCTAATACCTTAGCCAAAGCCCTGACTTTCAAACCAATACCTTAACCCTCACTAAAATTGTATTCTTTAAGACCTTAATCAAAATCTTGAAACCAACACTCACACCTAAACCATGAAATACACCCCCAAAGTCCAACTGTACCAACCTAATCCTGCATGAAACCTAAACATTAAAACTGCTGACCAAAACTAAGCCAAGCATAACACCCGACCAAAAACCCCAAACTATGATCATCCCTAATTAAAACTCAATTTTAAAACCAAAATCAAAAACGCTAAAACTAAACCCAAAAAGCTAACCTAAACAAAACCCAGACTTTACAATCAAAAACCCATAATTTACAATTCCCAAATACCCTACCAAAGCCATAACTCACAAATTCTGACCCAAACCTGTACCATAACCCCTAATTTAATCTTAAATTCAAAGACTTAAACTAAAACCCTAACATTAAAATCTGCATAAACTCTACAACTCCACCCAAGCCAACTACCCTAATCTAACCTAGTCCTAACACCCTAACCCAAACCCTAAATATTCTAACCAAAACCCTAATTCAAACATAGCTCATTACCCAAAACACTAACACCTTAGCCAAAGCCATTACCTTCAAACCTATACCTTATCCATCACTTAAATGTTATTCTTTAAGACCTTGATCAAATCCTAAAATTAGCACTCACACCTCAACCATTAAATACAAAACCAAAGTCCAACTGTAACAACCTAATCCTGCATGAAACCCCAACATTAAAACTGCTGACCAAAACTAAGCCAAATATAAACCAAAACTCAGTGGCGGGCTGTGCGTTTCTCATCGAGGCCTTCAGCGATGCCCTACTAAATCCAACTTCACCTCTCAAAATACCGTAATTTATGTCACCGCATTGATACGGCTGGAGATACTATGCAGAAACACACTTGCACACTACTGGGCATTTAATCCCACTCACTTGAGACTCCATCCATCCATCCATTTTCTACCGCTTATTCCCTTTCGGGGTCGCGGGGGGCGCTGGCGCCTATCTCAGCTACAATCGGGCGGAAGGCGGGGTACACCCTGGACAAGTCGCCACCTCATCGCAGGGCCAACACAGATAGACAGACAACATTCACACTCACATTCACACACTAGGGCCAATTTAGTGTTGCCAATCAACCTATCCCCAGGTGCATGTCTTTGGAGGTGGGAGGAAGCCGGAGTACCCGGAGGGAACCCACGCATTCACGGGGAGAACATGCAAACTCCACACAGAAAGATCCCGAGCCTGGATTTGAACCCAGGACTGCAGGACCTTCGTATTGTGAGGCAGACGCACTAACCCCTCTGCCACCGTGAAGCCACTTGAGACTCCTAACTCTTAAAAAAAAATCCTAGTTTGTGAACCCGTTCTCAAACAACGACAATGAAAAACTATTCTGATTCTGATTCTGATCAAATCACAGCGTTATGCCAGCTAGAAGGCCTTACTGACAACAACTCGTGATCTGATTGGCTATCGCAATTGTCACCTCTATGTGTCCGTTCCTTACAGTGCAAAGACACCCGCATTGTTGATTCTGAAGGCTCTTGGCAGATTTGGTACAGCATGGCAACATAAGATAGCTGAATTCTGATTGGATACACAATCTAAACTAAAAACAGCAGCATTGGAAGGAGCATAATATGACATGAGGAGAATATTAATCATTTTAGATATTTAGGGCAAGTAATTAAAAAACAACTTTTATCTTTAATTACGATCATGATTTCTAGTTATTTTTGGGCAACAGGTCTTGCTGGCTCTGACGACACACCACTGCCCAAACTATTGATCATCCCTAACTAAAACTCAATTCTAAAACCCAAATCAAAAAATCTAACCCCAAACCCCAAAAGCTAAGCCTGCTAAACAAAACCCAGAACATACTATCACGAACCCAAACCTTACGACTCTTCCGAAACCCTATTACCAACAAATGTTTAAACACAAACTTAACGAGGGGACAGTTTTTTGTTTGGTTCGGCTTTAGATGTCATCAACATGAGTTTCTTAACATGGGAAGTCACATTCATGCAGCCATGGTGGCAGTTTTATCGAAAGGTTTTTATTTTTTCCTGAAGGAACTTTCCTGAAGGAATCAATATAGTACTATCTATCTATCTATCTATCTATCTATCTATCTATCTATCTATCTATCTATCTATCTATCTATCTATCTATCTATCTATCTATCTATCTATCTATCTATCTATCTATCTATCTATCTATCTATCTATCTATCTATCTATCTATCCATCCATCCATCCATCCATCCATCCATCCATCCATCCATCCATCCATCCATCCATCCATCCATCCATCCATCCATCCATCCATCCATCCATCCATCCATCCATCCATCCATCCATCCATCCATCCATCCATCCATCCATCCATCTATCTATCTATCTATCCATCCATCCATCCATCCATCCATCCATCCATCCATCCATCCATCCATCCATCCATCCATCCATCCATCTATCTATCTATCTATCTAAATGAAGTTTTCTTGACATTCTTGACAAGCAATCACTAGTCTAATTTTCGCTTCTTTCTTAACGTTACTCACTGTTCCTCTCACTTCCTCACACTTTCTACTATTATTGGATTGGTTGACTCACATTCTCCAAAGTCCATTTCAACCCTTTCACCCCCCCAACGTGTCATCTTGAGTTTTAATGTCGGAATGGCTTGAAGCATTTGGCTTTAGGAGTCAAGAAACTAATAGATTTATGCTAATCTCTGCCGGGTGATTCTCTGATGCTCGCTTTGCTCATGTGGCCAAGGCAGCTCAGCCAAATTATATTAAGGACATCAATCAAGGCACTCCTTTGCTGCAAGTAACGAGTAAACAAGGGAGCGGGAAAGTTGGGACTATTTAGTAGGCAGCAGTGGGTTGTTGTGGGGGCACCCAAGAAATTAAAAGTAGTTCGATCCAACAAAACAGGTCAATGCGATTCCGAAACACCCGACCTTTCCCGGCCATCTTGTTTATGAGCAATTCCACCTTTAGTTAGAGATTACTTTCCGTTCTACCATCTGTCTCATAATTTCCTTGCTGATATAGGAGTTCTCGGTTAATAAGGCTGGAAGATTTGGTTTCTGTGCACTATGTGCAAGCCTCTACGGGATTGAATGGTAGCACAGTCGACAGCTTTAGGCCTGTAAACAGTAGGTGGGTTTACTTCTCTCTTCTCTCTGCGGGAACTATCCATTAACAGATAATGGGGGGAAAATCAGAGTGATTAAGGCCCAGGGAATTATGGGTGAATACAAATTGACTCCACCTCTGTGTGATGTGCTCTCTTGAGGTAGAAAACACCGCTCATAGAAACAAACTAATTTCTGAAGTACTGCAAGGCCCATTAAGGCTGAGGGAATGCGGCGGATAGGGGGAAGGAAGATGGTAGGTGGGAGTGCAAAGGGATGGACCCCCTCGGGACCAAAGCTGATTGGAGAACCGGTGCCGGTGGGGAACATTGCTAATATGTATTTCCTCCCAGCACAGTGAGGGGAGGACAGAGGGAGTCATGCAAAATATTGGAATGAAAGTAGAAGATTAAACCGTGGTGCCTTGAAGTTTTCTTTCATTTCATCAATGAATGAATGTCTCACACAAATAGAACAGGAAATCAAAGCCATTAAAATGGAGTGGAAGCTCCACTGTTTCTGCCGGTGGGGAAGTGGGCATGTAAAAAAAAAAATCTTTAGTGTGCATGAAGAAGGAGCAAGGTGTCTCCTTCTGAGCAAGGATCATGTCAAGTTGATCACGTGCCTGACGGCGTGTTCTCGAGAGGGGGAAGGATGACACCCTCGCACAGCCGGAGTAAAGAATTCAGGGGTAACACGTCTCCGGGTGAATGTCAGCTCTGATACATGGCGGCGCGTTGTAGGTGCTAATCAGAGCAAAGCCGGGCTCCTGCTAGGATCGGCTCACCTCGGTTCACCAGCCCATAGCGTTCCCCCAGCTACGAGACCAAGCCCGAGATGACAGATTTTGTCTGTCGACATAAACATGAGTAACGCCTGAATGGACTTTACAAAAGATTTTAGTCCGCTGGAACACCTTTTGGAGTGTAGGCGACAAAAACAGAAGCACATACATACCCACTGAATAAATCCATTTTAAATGTAGGACTACTGGCTTGAATTATATGTAAACTGAGCACCTAGGGCCTGATCCACTAAGATCCAATTACCAAGCTCTAAACTGCCTGTGCACACTATAAAACTGTATTTTATTGGTGGGCGTGTTGCAGGTGATATACTAAGAATCTGTGCGTAATTGACAACAATTGCAAAAGTAGTGCAGACCTCTTATCTAAATGAATATGTAAATATTACAAATATCATATTTTACGGACCACAGGGCGCACCGGATTATAAGGCACACTGCCGATGAGCGGGTATAGTTTGTTCTATTTTCATACAAAATGTGCACCAGATAATAGGGCGCATTAAAGGGGTCATTTTATTATAATTTTTTTAGTTATAAAAGTAAAACACTATCTTGTGGACTACATAACATGCAATGGTGGTTCTTTGGTCAAAATGTTGCATAGATTATGTTTTACAGATCATCTTCAACCCCTTTTTGACAGTCGCTTCAGGATGCACCGTTTTGTGGGTGGTCTTATTTACTTGGCTCACCTTCGACAGCGTCTTCTCCCTGTCATCTTTGTTGTAGCGGTGTAGCATGCAAGGACGGTAGTGGAAGAAGTGTCAAAAGATGGAGCTGACTGTCTTAATGACATTCAGACTTTATTTAATTCCATAACGGAGCAGCATCTCCTCATCCGGAAACAACAACACCTGAAATGTGTTTTGTGAAAAACTGTCCGATCGGAATTCTCTAATAACTGAAGTTCCTTGGGTGAATAATGCTCACTCACTACACTGGTATGTTTTAGCGCTTTCATAGCAAGTTTACTGACAGATATAAGTACGAACTTTACACTACTTTGTATTAAAAATAGCAACAGCAAAGTATGAATGTCCCATAACAAGAAGATAGAGAAGAAGAAGATGCTTATCGACTACAAAGGCGGACTTGCGCACATTTTTAGGACTTTTGCAGATCTCAAATACAGATCAGCAGGTACCAGAAGGTACGAAAAGCCTCTTTTGCATTATATTGGGAAACAAAATGCCAGATAATATGTCTTACCTTAAATGCACACACCATAATAATACTCGTATGTTGACGCACTGTTCAATACAATCCATCAGGCCGTGCAGCTTCATAACGTACCAACGTTGTACTAAAACATTTTGATACATTTTTGAGCGCCGTGCGTAATACATTTTGGTGTTGTTTACTTGAGTCATATTGCAGCCTACACATATCTATTATGTGTGACTGCCATCTACTTGTAACACCTATTATTTCACCATGTACCAAATAAAAAAGCTTCGAGGTCAGTAAGCACAACCTAAATGATTCCATACATTAGGTGCACCGGGTTATAAGGCGCACTGTCGAGTTTTGAGAAAATGAAAGGATTTTAACCGCGCCTCATAGTCTGAAAAATACGGCAATTCCCCCTTATATTCATAACATCTTTTGGTCCGACTTGTACGGTTTAGTTATGTCGTAGAATATGCAGCACACACCATGAAATCTGGGAGAAATACTGTGGCTATGCGATCTAGACAACATAACCCTATTCCCAGCTTGCCAAAGGTGCACTTTGGAAGGTGGCAGTGTTGTGATGGTGCGTCTGGATTGATCCAGGAAATAATGCATTAAATACGCATGTTGCAAAAAGTTTTTTTTATATGGCTATATAGTAAAAATGGAACTATATTTTTCACAATCATATAGCACAGATATATCATTAATATACAGTACAGGCCACAAGTTTGTACACAACTTCTCATTCAATGCGTTTTCTTTATTTTCATGCCTATTTACATTGTAGATTGTCACTGAAGGCATCAAAACTATGAATGAACACACGTGGAGTTATGTACTTAACAAAAAAAGATGAAATAACTGAAAACATGTTTAATATTCCAGTTTTTTCCAAATGGCCACAACTTTGCTTGGACTACTGCTTTGCACACTCTTGGCATTCTCTCGAGCTTCAAGAGGTAGTCACCTGAAATGGTTTTCACTTCACAGGTGTGCTTGAAGCTCATGGAGAAAATACAAAGAGTGTGCAAAAAAGTAATCAAAGGGTGGCTATTTTGAAGAAACTAGAATATAAAACATGTTTACAGTTATTTCACCTTTTTTTGTTCAGTACATAACTCCACATGTGTTCATTCATAGTTTTAATGCCTTCAGTGACAATCTACAATGTAAATCAGGGGTTTCCAAACTTCTTCCACTGAGGGCCGCACACGGAAAAATTAAAGCATGCGGGGGCCATTTTGATATTTTTCATTTTCAAACCATAAAAAAATATATGGATTTTTAAAAATTATTTTGCCTTTAGGGGTCTCGGGGACCATAAAGGGTCTCAGTTCACAAAAGGTTTAAAATAAGTCAAATTTTTATTATTATTTTTTATTTAACTCCTAAAGTAAATCTCTATATCAACTTAAAAAAAAAGGTTTTATGGCATTTCTGTCAAAAACATCTTAGGTTTTTTTAATAGTAAAACTGAAATATGCAGTATTTAGTAACTAGAGCCATAAAAGATCAATAATGCAGGACACTATTGATTTTAATTCTTTATTATTTTTTAGTAATCACAGTGAAAAGATTAATGAAATACCACTAAATATATTTGGGATCCAAGAGGTGCCCCACTCAGAAAGTCATACATTTTTGTTAGTTTTTTTTTTAAACTTTCAGCACTTAAGTTACGAGATCAGACTTCAGATATATCTGTCGATTTTACGTTTTAACTATTATTCTGGTTTTTTTTATGCTCTTTTGTCAAAGAAAACTTTCTTTTTTTATATGGCAACTGCACAATATATGCAATATTTACCACATAAAACATTTTCAAGTGAAATTTTTTAACTAATTGGAGCTTTAAAAATAATTCATTATAACATGGATTTTTTCGTCATTATTTTTTGTTTTGAGCAACGGCAAAAAAATTCAAAATAAATAATCGATTGATTGAAACTTGTAATTAGTAGATTGCACAGTACAGTACATATTCTGTACAATTGACCACTAAATGGTAACACCCGAATAAGTTTTTCAACTTGTTTAAGTCGGGGTCCACGTTAATCAGTTCATGGTAAACATGGTTTATACATGGTAAAATAAAGACAAAAGAAAAAAAAACAGCCTGCATGGCAGCTTTGTGTCAACATTGCAACTTTTTCTCAATAGATTTCACCTCATTCCAATATTTTTAATGTTTTTCTTTATTTTTGCAATAGCATTTCCAGGATGTGTGGCGGGCCGGTAAATAATTAGCTTCGGGCCGCAAATGGCCCCCAGGCCGCACTTTGGACATCCCTAATGTAAATAGTCATGAAAACGAAGCAAACACATCGAATGAGAAGGTGTGTCCAAACTTTTGGCCTGTACTGTATGTCCAAAATGGGAAAAAAATTCCAGCCGACACCAAAACAAAGCATTTTAATCAGCCCTTAAGCCATCCAACAGCTATAAAATTGTAAAAGGATATTGCTGAATAGACAATATGTCAATTATGTTGCCACACAACACAAAGGACGATTCTCCTTTTGTCCAACATCTGTCTTTGCCCCACGTTCGCCTCATTTGTGTGTGACTCCCAGTTTGCACGAACATTTAAAATGTGCTAAATATACAGTGCATGCAAAAGATTGGTCGCATAACAGTTGCAGTCTTAATAAATCCCATCTGAATGATTATATTTGCATCTCTCAGTCTTGCGGGCGTTCTGATAATCAGCATATATTCTGTGAATACATGAAGACAGATGGATTTCGCTCTCTATTTTGCTCATTTAAGAGACAAAATCCTCAGCACACGAGTTGAGAAGATGAGTTTTGCGAGCACTATCAAGTTTTAATACACACACACCATTAGTAGATTGGGCACCAAGAGTAATAGCATAAAAACAATCCAACTTCTGACAGCAATTGTCATTAAACAATATGTATAAATACTTTTAATCCAGATTTGAGTCTAGGTCTGTTGTGTTGAAAGGGCTGAACACTCAAAAGGGACAACACTGGTTTCACCCATTTCTGGATACAACTTTTGCCTGTCTTCAGAGTCAAACCTTCCTAAAATGCTTGCCATTCAAAACTGTAGTGACGGTAAAGGCCCCTCATCCCAATCATGTTTGACCTAGGTATGTTGTGACTCCATTGCACACCTGCCTTGACCGCCTTAGTCTAAATCAGAAGTGTCAAAGTCGTTTTCACTAAAGGCCATATCGCAATTATGGCTGCATAAGACACAATTTTTTAATGCATTTTATTGGTGGATTTTTTAAAAACTACAATGTAAAAAAATATATAGTAAGTTGCAATAATTACTGTATATGGAAAAACAGTAATGCTGTTTTTGTGGTAAAAAAGGCAGCTCAGCTGCCAGAATTTTACTCTAAAATTTACATTAGTTTTTAATCTGTAAATAAAAACAACTGCAATTTTACAGTAAAATGTTGGCACCTGAGCTGACTGTTTTTTTTAACGCAAATCAACAACTTTAGAATTTTTCGATGTATTACTGTAAATGCCAAAACGGCACCACAGTTTATTACAGTAAAAAATAGTAAAGTTTTTTTCATTTAGAGAAAAATGCTGCAAAAACCACAGTAAATTTCATAATTTTACCATTAAATCTATTGGTACTCTTACATTGCACAATTTGATGGATAACTTAATATTTGTATTTATTTCTATTTAAAACAATGGTTTGAATGTTTGACAATATATTTTTGCAGAATTAGACTATATTTAAGTTAACATAATTTCTGATTACATGGGGTACATATTTGTTTTCTCCCAAAATATTTATTAAGAGAAGTTACAGTACTTTATTTATACATAATATTTACAGGCTTTCGAGGGCCAAATAAAATGAAGTGGCGGGCCACATCTGGATGGCCCCTGGGCCTTGAGTTTGACACCTGTGGTGTAAATGATCCCACTTCTGACACCATTAGTCAGAGCCTATTAGTTTGTTCCATTCTTCGTTGGGAAGAAAAGCAAAACAAGCAAGGTGTGGATCTACAAGAATCTCTTTCAGGTCTCCAAAGAGTGAATGGCCTGAATGTAAAAAGTTAATCAATGTCTTTTTTCCTACTTTTGCAGCATTGTCAGGTTGAGGTATGTGGCTCTACCGGCTCTGTGGTCCACACAAAGGATCAGCAAAAAGGGGAGCATTGGCAGAAAGGGCCCCCTGACTGGGCTCGCCCCACGGAACTCTGTACAATTAGCCAGCGCCTATGTTCCGCCGGCTTATAATTATCAGTGCTCGCCTTAATTGACTCCCTTAGCCTGCTGCAGTGGGACCACCCCCACCACCAATACCGCCATGCACCCCCCTCCCCCTTGCTTGACGCAGGCCGCCGAGCGCCACGCGGTGCTCTCCAAAGTCATTTAGAAAAGCGCTCATATTTTTGGCACACACACACACACACACAAAGAGAGGGGAACATTTGGCGGCAGAGTATTCATCATCAGGTGTCTAGAGGTTTTTCCTTAATAGAAAAGCTGAGTCCCACTGAGCGCGCTCTGTGTAGCGGCCAGCCACGCATGCTCAGGACCAGCAAGCTGCCATTCACAGCGGGCCATGAGACATTTGCATAATTTTATATAACACAAGCGCCCGCTCTGGAAATTTAATACACCTCAGCAAATAGCAGACAGGCGCTTTGCATAATTTTTTTTTCTTATTCTCTACCTTGCGCCATGTTTCTCTCCCGTCTTGTCTTTCCGCCACTCTCCAATCCCACGGCCACGCCAGCGCGCTCTGTCATCGCCCCATGGTGCTGCTCTCACTTGGAGAGGGGAAGTTCATTACCTCAGCTAAATCAGAATTAGTCCCTTCATTTTGACGGGGCGAACTTCATTAGAAAGGCCCTTCCTTAATCCAGCCGGGAGAACTGATGAATCTACATGGGGGCAATCATTTGCTCCACGCAGCACATTCAGCCACTTCCTCCCCATGCTCCCTTTATTTCTTTCTTTCTTTCTTCACACTAACCCTTACTTTTTTTTTTATAGGACCGACAGCAAAACCTGAGAAAGGCAAACACCTGCATATAATTAACTCATGGCAGGACGGAGAGGATGACTTATGCCGTGCGGAATGTCCCGTCTTCCCGAAAGGCTTCGGCGGCCTCTGGAGGAGGACTTGGCCGACGCTCAGACGAGCACAGGACTAGGGCCCTTTGAACGTTACAGCTGAAAATGAAGAAAAACAATGGCTGACTTCCATGACAAGGTACCAATAAACCTGAACGTTTTGCTTTGATGGTAAACGTTACTTTAAAGTGTGGCACCGCTCCCAAAGAACATGGCTGCTCCCAGAAAAACAGAATTTGTGTTGGAATGGGTATTGTTTACATTTTAACTGATACTAGTACAAAATCTGTATTTAAAACGCGGTGGTGGTGCTTTGAAAAAAATACTTCAAAAAAAACAAAAAAAAAACGTACATATTTTTGTAAAAAACCCAAAAACCATTTGTATTCATAATTTTGTGACATTGAAGTTGAATGGACTGGTAACTGAAAAACTTTAAAAATAATACATAAATAAATACATTAAAAAAAAAAAAATTAGAAAAATAAAAATGAAATAAAATATAAAAAATATATATATACTGTATATATATATATATATATATATATATATATATATATATATATATATATATATATATATATACACATACATAAGTAATAAAAACTTTTCAAAAAAGTTCTCCTAATAATGGTAGCGACCTGACAGTTTTATATTTATTTATTTAAAACATTTTGTGATTTCAAACTGTGAGTGCACCCCGGTGCTAGTGACAGTGTGTGTGCGTGTCGAAAGGGCGGCTGAAAAATGAGGACAGTTCAGCTAGTTGTTGCTTTGAGTTTGTTATTAAATTTTATATGTAAAGTACTGTAAAGCGCTTCATATTGTGTTCAAAGTCTACCAACTTTTACCAAAATATGAACTTTAGTCTAGGCTGGAACCCATTATTATGTTTATATCGTTTCTTAGGGAAAATTTGCTTTAATATACAAACCTTTCGATTTACAAAACCTCTCTAAACCAGTTGCAATTGTTTGTGCTAAATTTGTGCTACAAACATTTTTGGTCTAACTATCTTAGCTTTTAAGTTATTAATGTTTTATGGTTGTAAGTTATTAACTTGTAATTAACATGTTATTAATCATAAATAGACACCCCCCCCCCTCCAAATATGTCTGTCAAAATCTCCCCAAACTTGACCCATTAATTTGTGCTGCAAACATTTTGGATCCAACTATTGTAGTTTTTAAGTTATAAATGTTTTGAGAGTCACCCGTGTGAAGATGACTTTCCCACCTGGTCCAATTATCCCCAAACCTGTCTCAATCGTGTGTGCTTTAAACATTTTAGTTTCTGTCGTTACGGCTTTTATGTTATTAATGTTTTATATGTTTTTTATTGTATTCAAGTGTTATGTCCAACCAGGTCAAAATCTCCCCAACATTGACTCATTTGTTTGTGCTTGTCTGTGCAAAACAAAA